>NC_140175.1:101218245-101513261 GCF_963971535.1 Notolepis coatsorum
GAATACAGATGTGAAAACACCCACACATAAAGCCCACACCCAGAGAAATGCATAAAATAAAGTGCAACCCAGGCGATTTACTCCTGGTTTTCACCTTGTGATGTTGTGACCCGCCCCACCCTCAAATGTCTTAAAAGTCTGTTGATCATTTAAAGTACCATCTGTAACAGGTTGAATGGATTTATGATGATGGCCATTTGGTCAATGTTCATTCCTTCATTATTTTCCTCTCCTTTCCTGTTCTGTTATTTTTCTTTCTTCTTTCTTTCTTTCTTTCTTTCTTTCTTTCTTTCTTTTTCTTTCTTTCTTTCTTTCTTTCTTTCTTTCTTTCTTTCTTTCTTTCTTTCTTTCTTTCTTTCTTTCTTTCTTTCTTTCTTTCTTTCTTTCTTCTTTCTTTCTTTCTCTTTGGGCCTGGGACCCGGGCTGTCCTGGGTGTCAGTGGTCAGATGGACCCGGGCTGTCCTGGGTGTCAGTGGTCAGATGGACCCGGGCTGTCCTGGGTGTCAGTGGTCAGATGGACCCGGGGTGTCCTGGGTGTCAGTGGTCAGATGGACTCGGGCTGTCCTGGGTGTCAGTGGTCAGATGGACCCGGGGTGTCCTGGGTGTCAGTGGTCAGATGGACCGGGGGTGTCCTGGGTGTCAGTGGTCAGATGGACCGGGGGTGTCCTGGGTGTCAGTGGTCAGATGGACCGGGGGTGTCCTGGGTGTCAGTGGTCAGATGGACCCGGGCTGTCCTGGGTGTCAGTGGTCAGATGGACCGGGGGTGTCCTGGGTGTCAGTGGTCAGATGGACCCGGGCTGTCCTGGGTGTCAGTGGTCAGATGGACTCGGGCTGTCCTGGGTGTCAGTGGTCAGATGGACCCGGTGTGTCCTGGGTGTCAGTGGTCAGATGGACCGGGGATGTCCTGGGTGTCAGTGGTCAGATGGACCGGGGGTGTCCTGGGTGTCAGTGGTCAGATGGACCCAGGGTGGGCAGCACCGTGGCCTGGTGAGTAAATGGACTGCATTTATATAAGCGTTACAACTTTAATACGCCTCACACTCACCCATTCACACACCAATGGCGGAGGCGACCATGCAAGGTGCCGACCTGCTTAGCAAAGCTCTGAAGATATTGGACAGAAAATCTAGACAGCATCACCACTGTAATATTCTCCCCAAATACAAATTACTAAGCTTTGATCATTTAAGTATCTTCTCATACATTCGTCATAAAATGATTAATAATACTGCCCCTCCTCCATTGAAACATTTTGTCCTATCGTGTTCTGAGCTGAGAACAAGGGCTTCAAGATCTGCATCAAGAGGTGACTGCAAGGTCCCTCTAAGAAACTCTGCTTCTGCCCAATCCGCCTTCTCCTTCAAGGCCATCAAAGAGTGGAACAGGCTTCCTAATGACATAAAAACATATTTTATAAACAAGTAAAATAAAAAAGGTCACTTTAAAAAACATAAATGTATGTTTTTGTATAGTATAGTTAGTATAGTATAGTCACATATAGCATAACTGTGTATATTGTATAGTCTATTGCATAGTAGTGTATATAGGACTCATTACCTTAAATTCGTAAGCTTAGCATTGTATAGTATTTTATCTTAGTACCTTTTATCATGTCTATATTATCTCTTCTATTTTATTCTATTATTATTTGTATTTTCTTTGCACAATCAAGGCGGGCATGGCCACCTTCATTTCACTACATGTCTCGTGTGTGTATGTGACTAATAAATCTCTTGAATCTTGAATTCACACACCAACGGCGGAGTGTCTTGCTCAAGGACACTTCGACACGCTGCTGGGAAGAGCTGTAATCAAACCGGGAACCTTTTGACTACCAGATGAGCGCTCCACCTCCTGATGTCACCCTGAGACACCTGACTCCTGACCCTCCATCCCTGGAGTCATTCTACTATATATGGGCAACAGCAAAGAGCTCAACTTGCACTTTGACCCCTGTGGTGAAAAGCATACTTGTTGTTTTTAGGGCAGTGGACGGTTCACTCTTCTTAACAACAAGTGTCTTTATTGAGACAGCAGGACGGCTGAGAAAGAGACAGGAGTAGGAGAGTGACATGTAGGACGGAAGGCTCTAGTGGGATCTGATCCCAGGCCAGCGGGGGGTGGGGGTGGTGGGGGCAGACGACGACATATAGGACAGAAGGCTCTGGTGGGACCTGATCCCAGACCAGCGGGGTCCCAGAGGCGATATGGTTCCAGAGGCGATATGGTTCCAGAGGCGATATGGTTCCAGAGGCGATATGGTCCCAGAGGCGATATGGTTCCAGAGGCGATATGGTTCCAGAGGCGATATGGTTCCAGAGGCGATATTGTTCCAGAGGCATTATGGTCCCAGAGGCGATATGGTTCCAGAGGCGATATGGTTCCAGAGGCGATATGGTTCCAGAGGCGATATGGTTCCAGAGGCGATATGGTCCCAGAGGCGAGAGTCTCTATTTTTCCACCACCTCTAAAATTCCTTTAGAAAACCGTTATAGATACATCCAGATAGATACTGTCTGCTCTCCAGAGTCACAGCAGCCAGCAGGGGGTTATTATTCGCTGTGGAGTCATGCGCCCTACCGGTCACGTGACACGTCTGTGATGTCACTGGCAGTGTCACAAGAGAGTCAGCCAAAAAGAAGAAAAAAAAGCCGGTATACTATTCAGATGAGCTCATAATATCTGAGTGGGCCGTTGTCACCATGACACCAGAGAAAGAGAGAGAGAGAGAGAGAGAGAGAGAGAGAGAGAGAGAGAGAGAGAGAGAGAGAGAGAGAGAGAAACATACAGACATACAAACAGGCGGAAACAGACAAATAGAAACAGATGGAGGGAAAAATAACACAGCAGCAGGAAATGGATAAATGGAGGTTGACAGATGAGGCGATAAGAGGGCGGACGCCATGAGAAGTTACATTTTAACAGCTTGGTTTCTGCTTATTTATGCTGTGGGTTCTGTTGAGTAAACCCTGTCAATTTAATGTGCTTTTTTTGAGGTAATTCACTCTGATTTGTGGAGGGGGGGGGGGGGGGGGGCAAATATTATATATAGATTAACCACAGAAACACTGTGGTGATTCAGCCTAGTACCGGGTTTATATAATACCACAGGATATGATGGAAATGTGTGGTGAGACACTATAGTATTCCTGTGGGCTTTCTCCACATTTCAAGTTTCAAGTTTCGTTTTATTTGTCACATATAAGTGTAGCAGGGTGGATTATCCCTGCTTCGTGGGAACTGTGGGGTGCGGTCAATAGGTAGCGAGACACAGTAGCACCCTGGCCAGCTGCACCTCCGTCTTTGGGGTCCGGAGCGTCAACTGGAGGCTGGTAGTGGGGGTGAATGAGGCCCAGGGTTTACAAACCTGGTCCGGTACTCTGGTCTTCCTCCCTCTCTCTGGAGTAGTCCGCAGTACTCCCCAACACACCCTCACCCTCCACAGTTGCCCCTTTTCCCTCCCACACCTACTGACCGGATGGTAGAGAAATAACTGGGTTCCCCCCGCAAGCAGTACCCTCCCTTATGTGAGACGACCAGAACCCTTACAATGGAAATGGAAAAGGTAGAATAGCAAGGGGTTACGATTACATATATTACCCGTAGCAAAGGGTTAGGGTTAGGGTTAGAAATAATGAAAGACACACACACAAGACTCCCATCTACATCCTTTACTGTTATTTAAAGACTGGTCATCTACAAATATTTAATAGCAATGGGTCCACGGAAGGTAGTTCTACTATTACTCAAGTTGTAATTCAATACCTTGCAAACACTTATATTGTACACCCACACAGTATAGACTCAGGTATTGCAGACCCAAAGTTAATAGACCCAGATATTGTAGACTTCAATATACTTGACTCCTTACCCACGTCTGGGCTAGTACCAATAATAATACCTCTTCTTAGGCTTTACTTATATGGCAGCGTTACGTTTACCCCCAAGAGGGGAAGGGTTAAATAGATGGGAAAGTAATATTACACACACATTGTATCACGCTCAAAGAAAAGGAAATAAAACCAAAAGTGTGGGCCCACAATTACCAAAACAAAAGCCCTATGCTAATGCCGGCATGTAATGTTTATGGGGTACCCCTATGCACTGTGGTTAGCAAACACCAGCTTCGCCCGTAGGCTGCGACACACTGTGTAATGTACGATAGGATCCTGGGCGCCGAAGCCCTAATGTTTACTCTACCAAAATGGCGGCCGCGCCGCTCCACCACCGTCCTAGTGGCAAGATGGCGTCGAACACTCGCGCCGCAGGTGCTAGCAGGCGGAGCTATAGCAGAGAGGCAGTGCTGGCTGAGCTGGTGCTGGGCGAACTCTGCTGGTGGTAAAGAACTCCCCGTGTCCTGCAGGCAGCCTGGAGCAGGTGTGCTGCTGCTCTCCGGTGCAGACAGCTGTTGACGCCCGGGCAGACTGCTTGGATGTCCCGTACGTCTCTGGCACGCAGACTATACCGTCACTGTAACTAGGTATAACACGAGCAATGCTACTGTGATCCTTAGCCGCACGCTACCTATACCGCTCACTGTAACTAGGTATAACTCGACTCTTAGTGCCCGACTCTGCACTTAATGTTCATAATATCATAACACTGGTACTGCTGGGATATCGTATCCACTAGCCAGTACTTCCTATCACCCGTCACTGTTCCACGGGGCACTCCGGCATAAACGTCAGCAACGGGGCTGTCTAGAGCTCCCCCGTTAGACGTGACTTCTCGTGGTCAAGTTCACTGCCGAGAAGAGAACGACTTCCGCTCGGCTCCTCCCTTTATCATCTCTCAGCTCTCTCCGCCACTCTCTGCCTGCTACTGCCCCCTGCTGGTCCCGCCTGCCAGTCACAAGGGGGACGCACTGTAAAATATGAATCAATACTGTCATTTATGATCCGTATTCACATGCTCTTTGGACGGGGCGTTTGTGTCATTGTTCGTGTGAATCAATGACACTAGTTAGAATGTCTTTGTGTACAAAAAGGGATATAAACACGGCCTCACCCTCCGGGGCCATCGATGGACCGCCCGCGGCCTCCTCTTCGACTCCGTCTCCGCCGCCTTCCCCCTCCTCTCCTGAAGGGGTCGACTCCACCTCTGACTCGGCGCTTACGGCCTCCTCAGGGGCGTCCCGCAGGGGACCGGGGTGGTTACACGCCCTAGGATGCGGTTCCCGCCGGTGCCCGAAAGCACCTCCGATGTCTGATTCGGACGAGCTCTGCGGTGCCACCGGGATCTGTCGAGGGGCCCTCCCCCGCACTTCCGGGTCAGAAGCCGGGAAGGGACAGGTCTTGAGCTGGTCTCGATGCACGGTCCTTTCTGGACCCCCTGCTTCGGGCCTGACCGTGAACACGGGCGTCCCTTCGTGGCTCTGCTTAACCACCACATATGACGTAGGCTCCCACTTGTCTTGTATCTTATTACGGCCCCGGATTCGGTGGTCGCGTATCAGGACCCGGTCTCCGGCCCGCAGGAGTGCACCTCTGCTCTTCCTGTCGTAAATTCTCTTGCGTCGATGGGATGCCTGCTTCGCCGTGGCCTCAGCGGCCTCCGCGGCGGCCTCCGCGGCGGCCTTTAGTCGCTCGTGGTGACTCTGCACCCACTCATCTAGGTCTGCCGCCCCCTCCTCAATGACGTCTCTGCCCCCTAGGACATCTCGGGGCATCCTAGCGTCCCTCCCGAAGAGCAGGTAGAAGGGAGAGTATCCAGTGGAGGAGTGTTCGTGGCAATTGTATGTAAGTACCAACTCGGGTAGGTGCTCCTTCCAGTCCCGCTTCTTCTCTGCGGGCAGACTACGCAGCATGTCGTGCATTGTCCGATTGAATCTCTCGCACTGCCCATTCCCCTGGGGATGGTAGGGCGTGGTGCGGCTCTTTGAAATCCCATACAGTCGGCAGAGCTCCTTGATGACGCTCGACTCGAAATTTCGCCCTTGATCGGCATGGAGTCGGGCAGGGCAACCGTAGTACACGAACCAGTACTTGATGATGGCAGCGGCGGTGGTCTTCGCAGTCTGGTCTTTGGTCGGTACGGCAATAGTGAATCTGGTAAACATATCGGTCAGCACCAGTACGTTCTCATAGCCACCCACCGACCTCTCCAACACGGTGAAGTCCATGGCCAGGACCTCCATGGGTGCCGTCACGTTAGTGCAGGTCATCTGTGCCTGGGCTTTAGGGAACACGTCGCGGGCTAATGCACATCGCTTGCATTGCTTCACCCATTGCTTCACCTCTTCTGCCATTCCGATCCAGTAGTAACCTCGCCTCATCAGGACCACCGTCCCTTGTCCCCCGTAGTGTCCCGCGTCTTCGTGCTGGGTCTCGTAGATCCTCCTTCGCAGGGCTGTGGGCACCACCAGCTGGAGAACCTCCTCTCCATCCCGGGGATCGCTTACGCGCCGAAACAGCACTTGCTGATGCAGACGGAATCGTTCCCACTGCCCGTATAACTTGCGGAGTTTCGGGTCTCCTTCCTTCAGCTGTACTTTAGTGGGGGGGACCCCCTGTGCCACCGCCCGCCACACCGGACCCAACTCGGGATCGTCCGCCTGGAGCTGTCGCATTTCCGCCCAGTCATATCCGCTGTTCCCCTTCTGTGCCGCTATCCGTCGTGCGCCGACACTCGAGACCTCCCGCGTCTCTGTCGGTCTCCCAGGGCACAGCAGGGCCCGCACTTCCTCCGCTGGGACCATGACGTAGCCCTCGCGGGCGACTGGGGCGGGGACGGACAATGGAACGGCCCGTTCCTGGAGACCCTGACGGGTGTGGGTGCCAGCCGCGGCTATCATTAGGAAGTCTTTCTCAGTGTCTTCCACTTCAGGTTCTGATCGCATCGGCATGCGAGACAGAGCGTCTGCGTTCTGGTTGAGTCGACCAGGTTTGTAGTGCACCACGAAGTCATACTCCGCGAGCTGAGCGTTCCACCGCTGCTCCACTGCTCCCAGGTTGGCCGTGCCGAGGTGTCTCAACGGGTTGTGGTCGGTGATCACGGTGAACTGGGCGTACATCAGGAGGTCTCTGAACTTCTCGGTGACCGCCCACTTCAGGGCGAGGAGTTCCAGCTTGAACGCACTATAATTTTGGTCATTCCTTTCGGACCCACGCAGGCCTCGGCTCGCAAAGGCGATGACTCGCTCCACGCCCTCCTGTTCCTGACTGAGTACCGCTCCCAGTCCCAAGTAACTCCCGTCGGTGGTCACTATGAAGGGGAGCTGGAGGTCGGGGTAGGCCAGCACCGGGGGTGTCAAGAGGCACTGCCGCAGATGATCGAAGGCCGTCTGACACTGCGGCGTCCACTTGAAGGCCTCGGGCCGGCCCTTGGCGAACCCCTTTTTTTCTTTCCCCATCAGGGCGTGCAGTGGCTGGGCCACTTGGGCGAAGTGGGGCACGAACCGCCGATAATAGGACAGGAACCCGATCACCTGCCTCACTTCCTTCGCTGAGCGTGGCGCCGGCCAGTCCTCCAACGCCTTCACTTTGTCGGTGTCGACCTGTATGCCGGCCGCGGAGACGACGTGTCCCAGGAACTTGACTTCGGTCTTCAGAAGGAAGCACTTCCGGGGCTTGAGTTTGAGTCCATGCTCCCGAAGCCGTCCAAACACCAGGTCCAGCTTCTGACAGTGGCTCTCGAAGTCGCTGGCGAACACCAAGACGTCGTCTAGGTAGACGAGTAGGACGTCGAAGGCCAGGTCCCCCAGCACGGCGGTCATCAACCGCTGGAACGTCGCGGGTGCGTTACACAGTCCGAAGGGCATACGAGTCCACTGGTAGAGGCCGAAGGGCGTCGTGACAGCCGTCTTCTCTTGGTCTTCCTCTTTCACCGCCACCTGGAAGTAGCCGGCGGTGAGATCGAGCGAGGAGAAGATCTTGGCCTGCCCCAAGGCGTCTAGGGACTCCTCGATACGAGGTAGGGGGTAGGCATCCCGGTGTGTCACGTTATTTAGGCGGCGGTAATCGCAGCAGAACCGCACGGAGCCGTCTTTCTTTATGACGATCACGGCTGGTGACGCCCACGGACTGCAGCTCTCTACCAGGACACCCAGGTCCACCAGATCTTGCACGTGTCTCTTTACTTCTTGGAACACGTGGGGCGGTATTCGGCGGTGCCGTTGCTTGACCGGGTGTGCGTCACCAGTGGGAACGTAGTGTGTGACCGTGGTTGTGTAGCCATAGTCCCCGTCGTCCACGGAGAACACCGCCTTGTGTTTCTCCAATACTTGATTCAGCCGGCTCACTTGGGCCGGTGTGAGATCCTGCAGGTTCGCCTGTACGTCCACGGCGAGCCCGCGGGTCTTCCCGTCCGGCTCCGCCTCTGGCGGGCGGTCCCGAGTCTGAATCGCCGTCACTCGGACGCCTCCTTCCACTTCCTCCACGGTCACTCTCTCCTTAGGCCGTACCTGACGGGGGCAGTGGATCTCTGCCAACCTGGCCCGGGGTCGGAGCACCATCTCGACGTTGGTCGGGTTCAACACCCGCACAGGCACTCTCCCCTGTCGGGCGTATGCCACCACGTTCGCCACCAATAGTCCGGGAGGCAGGTTGGCCCTCGGCGTGTGCTCTATCATCACGGGACGCCGCATCCCCGCTGTCGTCTCACAACGGCCTGGGACGACCACTTCGCTGTGCGGGGGAATGACCACTGGTTCCCTGCCGGCCACTTTGACGTACCCCATCCTTCCCGGGGCGATACACTCTCGGGCTTCCTGGGCCATGGCGGCGACCACACGGCGGATGGCAACGCTCCCCGCGTCGACACGTCTTCGGCTCGCCGGCCGCATCCCCTTGATCCCCTTGAACAGGCCATCTACCCCGCCGAGCACGTTCATGCCCAGAAGTCCCGGGATAGCGTCTCCTGTGGCCACTCGGCCTGGATCGTCTTTTAGTATGAATATGCATTTCCCCGGAAATGTCATATCCAGGCACTTCACTTCGGCGTAGAGACACCCCACCACTGGGATCTCCAACCCGTTGGCGGCGAAGAGAGTGATCCAGTTGGAGGGGGTCAACCGCGACCGCGGGAAGTGTCTGCGGAAGTGGCTTTCGGTCATGGTGGTGACTTCGGCGCCGGTGTCGAAGAGGCAGCAGGTCTCGACCCCGTCAATCTGGACGTCTAAGGTGAGACATTCCCCCATGTCTTGCGTCTTAGTGCCCCCTGCGGCCGAGTCGGCGACTCCGGTTACGACGCCGTTGACTGCCCTTCGGGATCCGGGTCGGTCCCCTGACGAGCCCGGAACTTCGGGGGTGGGGGCAGGGGCTGGGTGGGGCTCGCTGGCGTGGCGGGGGCACTCCCTGCTGATGTGGCCCGGCTGATTGCAGGCATAGCAAATCAACCTGCCCTCTTCGTCCCGGCGGGGCAGTTCCCGCTTAGCGGCGGGCGCGTCGTCTCTGTGTCGCCGTCCGGGGCCGCCTCTCTGGGTCGCGTCCCGCGTCTGTTGGACGGCCTGGAAGAGTTGCTCCTGACGTGCGTCCAGCCGCTCTTGCCCTGCGAAGAGCCGCTTAAAAGCTCCCTGTATTGCGTCTCCGCTCATCGGGGCCTCTCGTCCTTCTGCGGCTGCGGCGTGGACCAGGGCCTGGGCGCCACCCCTATTGGGGGGCAGGACCATCTCCTCCTCCGACCAGTCTATCGCCGCCATCATCAATCCGAGAAACGTCTGCTCTCCGTTCTCTTTTATGGACTTCTTCATCTCCCGTCGCAGCATCCCATCCTTCAGGCCTACCACAAACTGCTCCTGCAGCCGGGCGGCAGGATCCGCGACTCGTTGGGGTTCCCGGCCCTGTATGCGACGCATCTGTTCCTGTAGATCATACGCAAACTCCCTCACGGTCTCGCCATCTCCTTGTCGGCGGTCGAGGAACTCTCTCAGGCGTTCACTGACCGAGGTCTTGTCTCCGTACGTCTCCTGCAGCACCCGGAACACGGCGTCCGGCTCCGGGGCGGTCCCTTCTAGCACGAAGCGCACTGTCCGTTTAGCCGCGCCCTTTAGATGCTGCTGTACGAACTCCGCCTGTTCGTCACCGGGCACTCTGCTGCTCCGAAAATGCACCTTCATGTCTCGGATCCAGTCGTCCACCAGCGGCTCTCCTCTCTCTTTCCCCCCTCCAAATTCGCTGCACTTCCGCTCTCGTTGGACGTACACCACCGGGAGGGGCGCTGGAGGAAGCTGTTGGATCATGGCTTGGGCCAAGGCAAGCGACTCTCGGTGCCTGGCCTGCTCCAGTTGTTCGTGTTGGTGGTCTAGGGCTTCCGCCTGGCCTTGGAGTTGACCCTTTAGGAACTCCACTTCGGCGGTCAAGGTCAGCACCGTCTCGGCTTCCCTCCCTTCCACTTTGAGCGGGGGCGGCGAGTCCCCTCCTTGCTTCACCTGGGACGGCCCGGCTTTGGCATCGGGCTTCGGGGTGTCGTTGTCCGACATCTCAGGTCTCTGGGTCGTCACTTACAAGGGAGTGGAGTAGGATGTTGATCCTGTTCGTGACGCCAAATGTAGCAGGGTGGATTATCCCTGCTTCGTGGGAACTGTGGGGTGCGGTCAATAGGTAGCAAGACACAGTAGCACCCTGGCCAGCTGCACCTCCGTCTTTGGGGTCCGGAGCGTCAACTGGAGGCTGGTAGTGGGGGTGAATGAGGCCCAGGGTTTACAAACCTGGTCCGGTACTCTGGTCTTCCTCCCTCTCTCTGGAGTAGTCCGCAGTACTCCCCAACACACCCTCACCCTCCACAGTTGCCCCTTTTCCCTCCCACACCTACTGACCGGATGGTAGAGAAATAACTGGGTTCCCCCCGCAAGCAGTACCCTCCCTTATGTGAGACGACCAGAACCCTTACAATGGAAATGGAAAAGGTAGAATAGCAAGGGGTTACGATTACATATATTACCCATAGCAAAGGGTTAGGGTTAGGGTTAGAAATAATGAAAGACACACACACAAGACTCCCATCTACATCCTTTACTGTTATTTAAAGACTGGTCATCTACAAATATTTAATAGCAATGGGTCCACGGAAGGTAGTTCTACTATTACTCAAGTTGTAATTCAATACCTTGCAAACACTTATATTGTACACCCACACAGTATAGACTCAGGTATTGCAGACCCAAAGTTAATAGACCCAGATATTGTAGACTTCAATATACTTGACTCCTTACCCACGTCTGGGCTAGTACCAATAATAATACCTCTTCTTAGGCTTTACTTATATGGCAGCGTTACGTTTACCCCCAAGAGGGGAAGGGTTAAATAGATGGGAAAGTAATATTACACACACATTGTATCACGCTCAAAGAAAAGGAAATAAAACCAAAAGTGTGGGCCCACAATTACCAAAACAAAAGCCCTATGCTAATGCCGGCATGTAATGTTTATGGGGTACCCCTATGCACTGTGGTTAGCAAACACCAGCTTCGCCCGTAGGCTGCGACACACTGTGTAATGTACGATAGGATCCTGGGCGCCGAAGCCCTAATGTTTACTCTACCAAAATGGCGGCCGCGCCGCTCCACCACCGTCCTAGTGGCAAGATGGCGTCGAACACTCGCGCCGCAGGTGCTAGCAGGCGGAGCTATAGCAGAGAGGCAGTGCTGGCTGAGCTGGTGCTGGGCGAACTCTGCTGGTGGTAAAGAACTCCCCGTGTCCTGCAGGCAGCCTGGAGCAGGTGTGCTGCTGCTCTCCGGTGCAGACAGCTGTTGACGCCCGGGCAGACTGCTTGGATGTCCCGTACGTCTCTGGCACGCAGACTATACCGTCACTGTAACTAGGTATAACACGAGCAATGCTACTGTGATCCTTAGCCGCACGCTACCTATACCGCTCACTGTAACTAGGTATAACTCGACTCTTAGTGCCCGACTCTGCACTTAATGTTCATAATATCATAACACTGGTACTGCTGGGATATCGTATCCACTAGCCAGTACTTCCTATCACCCGTCACTGTTCCACGGGGCACTCCGGCATAAACGTCAGCAACGGGGCTGTCTAGAGCTCCCCCGTTAGACGTGACTTCTCGTGGTCAAGTTCACTGCCGAGAAGAGAACGACTTCCGCTCGGCTCCTCCCTTTATCATCTCTCAGCTCTCTCCGCCACTCTCTGCCTGCTACTGCCCCCTGCTGGTCCCGCCTGCCAGTCACAAGGGGGACGCACTGTAAAATATGAATCAATACTGTCATTTATGATCCGTATTCACATGCTCTTTGGACGGGGCGTTTGTGTCATTGTTCGTGTGAATCAATGACACTAGTTAGAATGTCTTTGTGTACAAAAAGGGATATAAACACAGTCAGCAGTTCTGAATAATATACCATATTTTCCAGACTGCTACATAAGGTACATGTACATTACAGTGAAATGCTTGGTTCTGTATGACCCTCCTGAGAATGTACCTCATAAAGTAAAAAGTAATACAAAATATACAAAACTACTAAATGTCGGTAGAAGAGGTAATGCAAATTTGTAAGACTAAATAGATCAAATATGGTGTAATGTTTAAAAAAGTATTTAAAGTGTTTAAAATGAATGTTGGTGAATGTTTAAATGTGAGTGTGTGCATGTGGATGTGGAATGGTTGTGTTGCAGTGAGTCCACATGGAGCAGCCTAATGGCCCTGGGGATAGAAGCTCCTTTTGAGTCTCGAGTTAAAATAGTTGTTGAGCCCCCTGATAATGTGCATCATACAGTCAAATGTAAAAAGAAGTCCAAACACTATACAAAATATACAATATACAATATGAAAACTAAAGTACAAAATTAAGTACAAAATGCAGACAATGAGGTAACAAAATGCAAACCTTTTTAAAATGCTAAATGCAAAAATGAGTGCAAATCTTTTTGTAATAAAAAATGAGTGCAAATCTTTTTGTAATAAATAGATGAAATATGGTGTAGTGTTAGTTTAGTCTGGTTTCTTTGTGCATTTACATTTAGTCATTTAGCTGATGCTTTTATCCAAAGTGACTTACAAGTTGTGTACAACAAGTCAGCAGGAAGGGTACAACTCAGCTAAGGGTCAGTAACATTGTTCGTAAAACAGTGTCAAACTTGAGTGCTACAGACTTGAATATAATGCAGGACTTAACTCAGAAGTCTTTATTCGGCATGCAACGACATGCAGTGATGGGACATACACACACATGCACTGTTTTCTTAGGGTCGCCGATGCGATTGAGCTCTGCGCTTAACCCATCCCGTCATCCTTCCCCCCAAGGGCAGCCGGGAGCAGACAGGGCGTCGGCTAGGTACCGCGCCCGGGGACCAATCCAAGTGCTCCTGCCCGTCTTCGTCAGGGACGCGACAGCGTCAGCGATCTGTTGTGCAGGGGGGGGGGGGGGGGGGGACCCTTGCGAGCACCGGGAGAACATGCAAACTCCACACAGGAAGCCCTGGAAGATACCCCACCTGGCAACGCGGAAACCGGTCCCGAAGCGGGAATCGAACCCTGGACCTTCTTGCTGTGAGGCGACAGTGTTAACCACTACACCACCGTGCCGCTGAATGCATGTTAGCACAGTAGGTAATAATATAGGCAAGGTAGATTCCTTAGTAATAATAATAATAATACATCTATTTTATATAGCGCTTTTCCAGGTGCTCAAAGTCGTTTTAGTAGCAGAGTGCATACTAAAGTATGTGCATACCACCACGTACACACTAAAGAGACCTACCATAGAAACACTACACGGTATATACTGATTTTTTCTTTTTCTTTTTTTATCTTTTTCCCCCTCCTTTTTCCTCCGTTTTTCTCCCATCCCAATGTTAGTCGTTATGCCAATTCCCAATCCCCTTCCTGGTCGCTGCGCACCTACCCCCCACAGTCGGTCTGGGAGAGTGGAGGCTATCACGTGCTTCCTCCGACACACGTGTAGCCAATCAACCGCACCTGGCAGCGCGGACTCTCACTGAGAGGGTGTAACGTGTGGAAGGATCACACTACCCCCCTTAGATCCTATCCTCCCTGAGCAGGCGCCCCGACCGAACTGTAGGAGTCGCTGTTTACAACGACCAGGACCCACCCACCAGCTTTCCCACCCCTAACACTGCCAATTGTGTTAGTATGGACGACCAGCCAACTGGTACTAGCAACGTCGAGAGCTGGGCTCGAACCCAGGGTATATAGTGATTTCTATAGTGATACACAATAATACTATTTCTATAGTAACAAAACAGTCAAATTATAGTTTGACTAATTCATTCTGATACAGGTGTGTAGTGGCGAGGAGCATACGGTTGTATTTGCCACGTAGAACTACATCGACATACATTCGATTTCACACCATGTTCAGGTCAGTTCAGTTCAGCCAAGGTAGCGAATGAAAACATAAGCAGTAACAGGCGGAACACGTGTATTGAGTGATCTTCTCCAGGATGCCATTAGTGGGGTTTCCATGAGTGTTGCCAGAGCAGCCTGATGTTTTAAAAACATTTATAACGATGCGATGCCAGCATCCTGGTTCCCCTTAAACAGGCCTGGATTCATCCTGCCTGACTGTCGGGAGTGTTTGTTTCAAGGAGAGCTACTCAGGGTGGGTGGTTAGGTGGGTGGTGGTGGTGGTGGTGGTGGTGTGTGTGTGTGTGTGTGTGTGTGTGTGTGTGTGTGTGTGTGTGTGTGTGTGTGTGTGTGTGTGTGTGTGTGTGTGTGTGTGTGTGTGTGTGTGTGTGTGTGTGTGTGTGTGTGTGTGTGTGTGTGTGTGTGTTAGTATAGCACCTACAATGGACAACGAACCCAGGTAAACCCCAACCACCTGGGACCCCGAGTGAGGTGAAACCTTCCTCTGTTGACTAAAAACACTTGAAATAATAATATCTGAGAAATATCTCACTGTCTTTTTACTATTATGTAGCAGCCTGATATTATGCTACTATTCTTACAGTATACTACTACCTATCTTGCTCATATGTCTATACTACTGTAAACTAGTAACGAGTCGGTCGCAGTCAACCAGCAGCCAAAACCACTGGGTTACATTGGTGGCAGTGGTGGGATCTCACTGCCCTGTATCCAGGTTGGGGGGGTGGGGGTGGGATCTCAGTGCCTAAACACGAGGAAAGTGCGTGATGAAAAAACACGCGAGGACGCACTTCCCGGGGGGAGGACGACTGTAAACTACTAACGAGTCGATCGCGGTCAACCAGCACCTACTAACTAACGGGTCTGACCATTTACGCTCAGCTGGTTAGTGCGGCCGCCTGTGGATCCTATGGTCCCAGATTCAAATCCACACGGTTACACTACTACTATGCAATCAGAGTGTAACACTCAAGCTTGATACTATTTGACGAACAACGCCACTGATCCTTAGCTGCTGCCAGAGATGGACCCCTCCTGGTGACTTGTTGTTCACTATCTGTAAGTCGCTTTGGATAAAAGTGTCAGCTAAATTACTAAATTGTAAATGGAAACAAATGCGAAGAACTAGGCTGTCTGACACATTGTGTTTGACCCACGGTCTGGCCCAGACTGAGAGAGGAAGCATCATGTCTCTGTATTAGACGGTGATCTAACGGCGACTCTGATTAATGGAATTTCCACATTTTCATTATCACTGACGCTGGCGCCTACACTCCTCCCTCAAGGTCCCCGGAGAGTGGTGCACTGTTCTGGAGAACTCAGTTGTCATGCATCTCACACACACACACACACACGCACACACACACGCACACACGCACACACACACGCACACACGCACGCACGCACGCACGCACACACACACACACACACGCACGCACGCACGCACGCACGCACGCACGCACGCACGCACGCACGCACGCACGCACGCACGCACGCACGCACACACACACACACACACACACACACACACACACACACACACACACACACACACACACACACACACACACGCACACACGCACGCACGCACACACATTTAGAATATTTGTTTATGTCCACATAAAGACAATGCTCTCCACACATGTGGGCCCTTTTTAGGACGATTTGCCCACCGGCACTTTGGCGACCACTAGTGGCTCGGGTGTGCATATTTTGTAATAAAATATATATATCGAATTGAAGGCTTATTTGTTGCCGGTCGATAGCCCTTTCACGTGACAAAATCTGTTCAGCGGTTCTCGAGTTGCATGCCAGTATTTGAGGCTTGTGCAAAGTACACAGTATTGCGCAAAATACCACTCACGACTCTTGTGGCTCTAGTTCCGTCAATGATTTCACGATCTCGGAAATTATTGTGGAGGGTTGTAGCCAATGAGTGTGGCTTTCCAATGATACCCCACCTGGGGATGTATGAATCAGAGATCTAGGTGAAAAACTAACGAGCGAAAACAGGAAGAGAAAAACAGCGGAATTAATTGAAGTCTATGAGAAAACAGAGTTTTTCATTGTACACAGTTTACCAAAATCACTCCTAATCACTCATTTCTGAATGGATCTTTATGAAATGTGGACATGTACTACATAAGGCTTCAGGCTATGGATTTCTTAAGCCATACCACCTTCTGGGGAAATACTACCTCTGGACTACTAACTACTACAGAAAAACTTCAGTAACAAGCTTTTCTACAACTCAAGTTCAGACCTATGTTACTCTATTTCATTAGCACTAAAAGTGATCTTTCTTTATTGTATCATAAACTTCAGAATGTTATCTTTCAAAAGAGACCAGGCTCATGCATGTGCTAAAGTATAAAGTATAGTATTTTGGTTTGCAAAAAAAGTATGCAGTCCTCAAAAACGAAAACTAAAATGGCCAATTTTGGGGGCGCAGGTTAAGAGGTTTTAAAGGACACAAATATTATCAGTGCACTTGTACATTGTGGGTTATTCTGATACATTCGTGCCCAAATTGCAATCAACACACAGCTCGTGGGTACAGATAGCAGCGTCTTCTCCAAATTGCGCGGCTGCCAATAATAGCTGACACTGAGCAATATCTTGCTAACTGTTTGGCTCTTCCCTTCGGAAGACCGGCCATCTGAAGGCCTCTAACACCCAACTTATGAACATGACCCAGAACACACACACACACACACACACACACACACACACACACACACACACACACACACACACACACACACACACACACACACACACACACACACACACACACACACACACACACACACACACACACACACACACACACACACACACACACACACACACACACACACACACACACACACACACACACACACACACACACACACACACACACACACACACACACACACACACACACACACACACACACACACACACACACACACACACACACACACACACACACACACACACACACACACACACACACAGTGGGTCATGTTCCCTCTGCGGTGGGAGGTTCTTCCTGTGTTGGACCACAGATTGCTGCCAAGCCTGAGATCTGCCCGGTGACAGCTAATGAAGTCTAGTGTAAGCCCACTTGTAGTTGGACTCTTTCAATCTCTCTCTCTCTCTCTCTCTCTCTCTCTCTCTCTCTCTCTCTCTCTCTCTCTCTAAGACTACGTTCAGACCACTGCCTACCACCGCAGAGACACTGGTATCGAATCCAGCTGTCAGCGGTACCTCCGGCTTGGTCGGTCGTCATACTAACACAATTGGCAGTGTCAGCGGGTGTGAAGCCGGCGGGGTGTGTATCCTGGTCGTTGTAAACAGCGACTCCTACAGGTCGGTCAGGGCGCCTGCTCAGCGAGGGAGGGAACTGGAGGAAGTAGTGTGATCCTCCCACGCGTTACACCTCCCCAGTGAGAGTCCTCGCTGTCAGGTGAAAAGAAGCGGCTGGCTGACTCCACATGTATCGGAGGAGACATGTGATAGTCTTCAACCCTCCCTAGACCGGCAAGTGGGGGGCAAATGCGCGCAACGACCAGGAAGGGAGGGAAGGGAATTGGCATAACGACTAAATTGGGATGGGAGAAAAATACAGAAAAAAGGGGGAGAAAAAGTAGATTTAAAAAAGAACAGTGTGAACAAACAGCACCAACCACATGAGAATCTGATCTTTTCAATTCAGATTTGGGCCACTTTCATACGTGATCAAATCTGATCTTTTGTGAGCTCTGAACAGTTGTGCGACTTCCAATGCGACTTGTACGTCACTGTAGGGGTTCTCAAACTTTTTTATATCACAACCCCATTTTATTTAGGCATTTTCTTGGCGACCCGACACTTAATGTATTGCGTAATTTCAACGTGAAAAGAAGGAATATCAAAATAAAAGCACACGTTGTTTCGAAAATGAAATTACAGCACTATGTTATCAATGAAATGAATGAATATTATCAACAAAAGCAATGGAATTGTTTCTGTATACACATTTATAGAACGAGGCATATTTAGCCATGATATGTTGCCAGAACATGAAAAGAAAATGCGCTCACATGTGCTTTGGCAGAGATCCGCTTCTACTCTGAAAATCCGCCCTCACAGAGGTATGTTGATGCGAAGGGGACACGTTTTATCAGCGCAGCACAACACTGGGTACTCGTTCCGGACTGATATCCAGAACTTTGTGAGGGCCTGTCCAGTGAACTTGACTTTCAGTAAGTCGTCACACAAAAGATCAATGAGCGCCTCTAGATTGACATTTGTCACTAGATTTGTCTGATTGACAAGCTAAAAGCAATTGGTTTTGATAGTCTATCAGTGAGCTGGATACAATCCTACCTGGAGGGGAGAGAACAGATGGTGGAGGTAAACGGTACCCTATCCCCCCCCTCCCAGTGAGCTGTGGTGTTCCACAAGGAAGCATACTAGGACCGCTACTGTTCCTAATTTATGCAAATGACATGTCGTCAGCTTGTGACTGCAACTTGTTCCTGTTTGGGGACGACTCAGCCCTGCTGGTCTCTGACAAGAACAAGTTACAGGTTGAAAAAACCCTCAGCTCGGAACTAGGCAAAATCTGCATATGGCTCGCCGATAACAAACTATCATTACACATGGGCAAAACAGAGTCCATTCTCTTCGGTTCAAATAACAAACTCAGTAAGACCGACGGCTTCACAGTTACAGTATTGTCACAAGGAAAGATGAAATTACCTACCTGGGTTCCATCCTAGAGGCTAATCTTTCCTGTGACAAAATGGCATCCAATGTAATAAAAAAAGTCAACCAACAAACTCGATTCTTGTACCGGATCTCCTCTCTGGTAAACAAGAATACCCTGAAGACTCTGGCAGGAGCACTCATTCAAGGGTACTACGACTATGCTTGCACCTCATGGTACCAAAGCACCTCAAAGGCACTAAAAACCAAATTACAAACATCTCAAAACAAACTAGTCAGACTACTGCTTGACCTGACTCCTAGAACCCACCTCACCCCTGCCCACTTTGACAACCTAGGATGGCTTAGCGTAGACGACAGAGTAGAGCAACTTGCAATGGGCCTGGTCTACAAGATACACTACACGACCAAGGTACCCATGTACATGTCAAAATACTTCCCAAAGGTCAGTGAATACCACGATCACAACACCAGAGGGAGCTCCACAAATCATGTTAAACCCAGATTCGGCTCAAATAAGGGACTAAACACGTTTCGCAATTATGCCACATCAATGTGGAACGCCCTACCCAAAGCTGTAAAGGAATGTGAATCACTACCCACTTTCAAAAACACTCTCAAAGAACACCTACGGGAGACTGCAATTCAAAACTGGCCCCTACAAATGTCCTAACCCAGTTGTACAGTAAATGACCAAGTATGGCTTTGTCAGTATTCCAATGTACAGCGTGCGTGCACGTGGCGTCATTAAAACACTGTGCAACCAGCTTTGAAATCACCAACGCACCCCTGCCCGCGTCACGGGCGACATCGCAGACCACTATACCAAGAGGTGAATTCACTTCTTGGTAACGTGTCTGTAGGCCTTTTAAGGGGGAGTGAGTTTAACTTGCAGTACCGCTAACGTCCACAGTCACTTCACAACACTTGAAGTCCATCGTGACTGTGGATACTCGCGGTACCTCCGTTACACCAGCTTAAACTAACCTGATGATTAAAGTCAGGCTATCTCGGAAAATAATTATTTCAACTCTTTCAGAATAAGTAGATCAAAACAAGCCCAAAGAGTATTGAATTGATACGAATTAATAGATACTTATGAGGATATCTGTACTGTATGCGCTTAGGTATCATGTACTATATAAATACATGGTTCCCAAAGTTTTCAAGGCGCGACCCCCGAAATAACGGCGTCAGAGAGGCTTGGAGGCTATTAACAGTTTGAAATTGAAATTGAACATGTGTATGAAAATACATTTTTGGGAGTGACAATTGACGAGAAACTAAACTGGAAATCACATATAAAAAACGTAAAAAGAAAAATATCCAAAACCATTGCAATATTATATAAAAATGAAATATATCTTAAACAAGAACTCACTCCATTTGTTGTACTGTTGGCTCATAGTTCCATAACCTACTGTGTGGAGGTATGGGTAAACACATATAAAACAAACACTAACCAAATGTTCATAATGCAGAAGAAAGCCATAAGAATTGTGAATCAAGCAGATTACTATGAACCGACAAACGCACTCTATATCTTATATATATTTTAATCCCAGTTACAATGGGTCTCATTCTCCAAACATTTTCATCACAAAGAGTTCTTTTGGAAGACTTATCTTGGAACCACTGAGACAGAATCAATGACAAGTTCACTCTGAGTCCCGAACGTGCTGGTAATATGTCTTAAGTGGCTGAAACGGTCGCACAAATGATATGATCTGATATCTGCTTGGGGAATGGCATTCTGTCTTAAACTCAAAAGCGCGTTCCCGTTCAGGTCATTTGCATACAAAACAATGCCTCCAGAGCTCCTTATAAGGCAAAGTAATGACACAGCTGTGTGGAAATGGATGCAGAAGCGCTTTGCGAGTCTTGCGACCCATCGAAATGAGATTAGATTAATGTATTGTCATCAGTCATCAGTACAGCGTGGTACACCTGCCGCAGCGCGCACGCACGCGCGTAGTATACTGTAGCCTACGGCGTAATGAATGAACGCAGTATAGGCTTATTATTCCATTAATGACTTGTTGCATTAGGATTTAGTAGATACTATATGCTCTGCCCTACGTACAGTATAGGTACAGTCTGTACTTATACTGTACATAGGGCAGAGGCAGAGCATATATAGTATCTACTAAATCCTAATGAAACAAGTAACTAGAATATACTAAGTCTATACTGTTCATTAGACATGTAGGCCATACTGGCGCACACAAGACTTGTTATGGAATATTAATGCAGTCTATTTCCATACGATTAGCTTTAGTTATTATTTATTTATCCACTGTCATTTCAGTGTTGGTGTATAGGCTATATAGTGTATTTCAATATAAGTTTAATTGATTAATGATATATTCGAAGGAATGCAGGTTTATAGCTATATCAACCCCCTCCAATGTACAGTAAATTACCAAGTATGGTTTTGTCAATATTCCAATGTATAGTTTTGCTTGTACAGTGTCTCCCACCCACCCCTCCTACCCAACCCCCCCCCCACCCAACCACCTCCAATGTACAGCCCCCCCCCCCACCCACCCATCCCAACCCCACCCCACCTACCCAACCTCCTCCAACAGTTTCTACGTCAAATGTATATACTCTCTTTTCCTGACTCTTTTTGTATCACAAACAGTACTGTATTTGCAAATCTGGTATGTCATAAATGTATAGATGTAGCAGTACTGTCTATCTGTATGTCGTGTGTGTCATATATGTTATGATGAATTGAAAATGGGGGACCCTGATGTAAACTAGACGAAAGTCTTTCTCTGGTCTGCATCCCCTTAACAATTGTATGTAATTGAGCTGTACTGTATTGTACCCATTCTGCAATCTGTTAATAAAGTTTTCAATCAATCAATCAATCAAACAAAGGTCTGTCCCATTGTATACCAATCAATGGGATATATTCCATGTTGACCTGCATTCTTTCAAATGTATATAATTAATCATTAAAACAAATAAGAAATACAAATTCCACAGAAGGTATTAAATAATTATTATTTTCAATCATTTCACAATAATTGCATAATTGTGTTTGAATATCTGAGTAATTAAAGTAATTATACATTTGTCCAAAATAGCTGGTTCAGATATGGTTAAGCAGCTGCCCTGTGATCAGATGAATCCATATTATTTATTTTTCCGACATCAAATGCGTAATTTCTTATCGTACAAATATTGTCATATTTATTTTAATTATGATTAAGTAATTAATTCCAAGGAGGCCTTTAGCGTTAACATGAAGGAATCACTATGAGAACACAGTCTGTCAAGTTAATAAAATGTTCAATTAGTCAATCAATCATTCAATCATTCAATCATTAGTCAAATCTGCTCTCAGCCACGCTCAAATCTGATCTCAGGAAAATTTGGGGACTCGCGCTCCCAGCCCTAATATGTCTTAAATGGGCAGAAATCTGCCCAAGAGGACATTTTTGGTCGTAAACTCGTTCGGGAATGAGACCCACTATCACAATAACGTGTGACAATGATACAATTCAACAATCCAGATTCAGATTCCTCGTAATTCACATCCACGTTCCACGCGTAAAGACGCTTCAATTCATGCTTGAATGAAACACAATCCGTGCGCTCCGGTTACCCAAATGCATCCACAGCGGAGAATATGAAACGGATCAGAGCCAAACGCCCGGTAGGCCTTCCACAATAACCTCTGATCCTAGTTTCATTCATTAAAAATATCCCAGCGGGATTCACATTTGCAATGCTCCGTTATTAAAATAACCACAGCTGTGGGTAGGGCGTTCCACGTTGATGTGGCATAATTGCGAAACGTGTTTAGTCCCTTGTTTAGACATTTCCCCTACAGTGCCAGAATCCATCAGAGTCTGACAAAAAATCATGTATTGTTCTGTATCGTGTAAACAATTCACTCGGGAGAATAGGATACAGACACGCCGCTGTGTTTTCTAAACATGGGGTACGAGTGCGGCCCGTAAACACGAGCATCGCCCACTCTGATTGGACCACGAGTGGTCCTCTGTTGTTGTCCCCCACCAGCCTCTAAAAACCACCAATCAATCCCTTCCTCCCACAGACTCATTTCCCCGTCCAAACACCGGCATCATCACCACAATCAGTGCCGGCGGTTAGATAGACAGGGGGCTCTGCACAAGACAAGCAAACAGACACTGGGGAGGAGAGGCGACTTATCTAGAACAGAGTGTTCACTTGTTTATTTTTTATTTCTAGAACTTCCCATCTTTTCCCACCAGTAGTATGGATGGGCAAAACTGCGTGATGATGATGATGATGATGATGATGATGATGATGATGATGATGATGATGATGATGATGATGATGATGAATAGTTTATTTTCGGTCTTTGTTTACAGATCAATCAAAAACACACTTGTGTGGACGTTCAAAAAAAAATAAAAGAAAATCACAAATGTACATATTCAAAGTAAGCTCACACACAAAATCCAAACTCAATGACCGAAAAAAGGAATAGGCTGAAGCACATGCTTATTTTTGCCTATCCTTTACAATTCTTAAAAACGAAATATACTTTAATATAAGAATTTATACTATAATTTTCACTTGTGCAACTAGAACTAGACTTCTGAATCAAAACTCTACTTAGCCCACTGCACCTCACTGTATACCTGTAGCCATAGCTTATGTAGACTTTATTTTAATTAATGATTATTCTAATTATTATTTTTTATTCTCACCATTGCACATTGTGCTAACCATTGCACTTTACTGTACAGTTTTATTTATATGTGTCTTATATTGCAACTGACTGTTGATTGTCACATCCTGGTTGGACGTACAC
Source organism: Notolepis coatsorum (assembly GCF_963971535.1). Classification (NCBI taxonomy): domain Eukaryota; kingdom Metazoa; phylum Chordata; class Actinopteri; order Aulopiformes; family Paralepididae; genus Notolepis; species Notolepis coatsorum. Next base: position 101,242,046 of record NC_140175.1, read on the forward strand.
AATCTCGTTGCACTGTCTTGTACTGTGTAATGACAATAAAGTGAATCTAATCTAGAACAACTTATCTGGAACAGCGTGTTCACTTGTGCAACTAAAACAACTTCTCTATTGAATGTCAGTGGTTGCCGGGAGAGACTGGACATTGTTATTCCTGATTAAACGTCCTATATGCATAGACTTCCCCGCCCATCCCAACGTTATATAATTTGTCTCGCATAGGATACTCTTTATTTTGAACAATGGCTCACCCATGATAAGTCGGGCATGTCACACTATTCTCAATGCACAGACACGCACGCACACACGGTAAATGGCTGCTTTTTTATATAGCGCTTTTATCCAAAACGCTTTACAATTTGTTACTCACATTTGACCCATTCACTCACACATTCACTGCGGAGGCAAACATGCAAGGTGCCAACCTGCTCATCGGGAGCAATTAGGGGTTAAGTGTCTTGCTCAAGGACACATCGACACGCTGCCCGGGTGGAGCAGGAATCGAACCGGGAGCCTCCGGATTGCCAGACGACTGATCTATCTCCCGAGCCACTGTCGCCCCTTCAGTGGCATGCATGCACACACACACACACACACACACACACACACACACACACACACACACACACACACACACACACACACACACACACACACACACACACACACACACACACACACACACACACACACACACACACACACACACACACACACACACACACACACACACACACACACACACACACACACACACACACACACACACACACACACACACATATATATATACTGTATGTGAATGCTTTATTTGAATCCAATCCACAGACGCACACACACACACACACACACACACACACACACACACACACACACACACACACACACACACACACACACACACACACACACACACACACACACACACACACACATAGAGGCCTTGTGGTCTGATGCTTTTCCCAGACAATGGATCCCATTCGTAAATCGTCCCTTGACACAACACATCAGTCTCTATGGCAGCATCTCTGCACTGGTTGCCAGGGAGATTTGGAGAAGCCCCACTGTGTGACTGGAGTGAGTTCACAGACCTGATCAGATGCCGTACCAACGCCTCGCCAAACAGCACGACAAATTAAAACACATGAATGAATGACGTTTATTTGTCGGCCTTGTTTACAGATAAATCAAACATACACTTGTGTGGATTTACATTTTTTTTTTTAAATCACAATTGTACATATTCAAGGTTCACACACAAAATCCAAAATCAATTACCCAAAAAAAGGAATAGGCTGAAGCACATGCTTATTTTTGCCTATCCTTTACAAATTCTTAAAACCTAAATATATTTGAACAGCAGGCTCCAGAACTCCCTCAGGGCCCGGACCAGCAGGCTCCAGAACAGCAGGCTCCAGAACTCCCTCAGGGCCCGGACCAGCAGGCTCCAGAACAGCAGGCTCCAGAACTCCCTCAGGGCCCGGACCAGCAGGCTCCAGAACAGCAGGCTCCAGAACTCCCTCAGGGCCCGGACCAGCAGCTCCAGAACAGTCCTTCCACACGACACACACTGTACACGCTCACACACTAGCAGCCACTTTAACATGAGCAAGCACACACTCATGCTGCACACACCCACACTTATGGCCACTAAGGAAAGGTCACTTTAAGAATAGTATAGTATAACCTGAGATTGTATAAAATAGCATGTACAGAAAGACCCAGTGCCTCATCCGTAGCTAACAGTGTATTGCACTACCACAGGACCTAGCATGTCCTACCATGCTCTGTAAATAACTTATGTACATATACCGATATGCCCTACTCTGTTTACTTGTTTTATTGCACAATGTTGTTCTATTGGATTCTTATATGTTATTACTATTGTACTATGCACATCGTTGCAGGCAAGACCACCCGCATTTCATTGTATACTTGTATGCCGTGACAAATAAAACTCTTGACTTGACTTGACTTGAGGAGCCAGGACAAAGGGTTTTCACTCATTTATGCTGTACTGTCTGTATGAAATATCTGAATCTGAATCTGAATACTGGCTCATATAACTAAGGGATCCTACAAATTCCATGACTTGTCCATGAAATATAGTGCATGTTCCATGACTGATATGAGTCAGATATTCTTGTTGCTACTTACTAGGTACCACTATCACCAGGGAACTATATAATCAGTACATTTCTGGGGGCGGCTAGGTGGTGCAGTGGGCAAGGCACTCACCACCAATGCAGGAGACGCTGGGTTCGAGCCCAGCTCTCCGCATCGCTATCAGCTTGGCTGGTCGTTCATACTAATACAATTGGCAGTATTAGGGGGTGGGAAGCTGATGGGTGGGGATCGGACATTGTGGACAGCGACTCCTACAGGTCGGTTGGTGCGCCTGCGCAGCAGAATCAGGAAGCGACGGGGGCGGCGTGTCCCTCCCACGCAGACCCCCGACGCTGAGAGATCGCGCTGTGCAGGTGAAAAGATGCGACGGCTGCCTCCTCGAGTACCGGAGGGGGGGACCGAAGGCTTCGTTCACATTGCAGCCGGCTTGTGGGAGGCATGGCCTAACAGCGTTCGAGACAGGGGAGGGTAGAATTGGACGATACGAAATTGGGATGGGAGAAAAATAGAAAAATGGGAGAAAAAGTAGATACAAAAAATATAATCAGTACATTTCTTATGTGGGTTATTATTTAATCCAAAAGTACCATAGATTCACAAGCAGACAAGCTTGAAGCGTAACACATGACTGATTCTGAACAAATTTACAAGATATTTCTGAAACTATTTGGATTATGTATAATTTGCCATAACCTTTCCAGGCAGTGGTGCAGTCGTAATATGGGAACTGGTTACACGCCACGTGCACGCGCTCTCCCGCGCATGCGCACGCGCATACATGTTCCCTCAGTTGCGCACAGTCTGCAGTTATGCAAAGTCTAGGTGAGAAGTGCCCGGCCGCCGGCCGGGTAGCTTTCTACAACGGCCGGGTACTTCTGCCCTGAGTGACTACTAATAACACGCCGTGTAACCGCGTGTGTGCACGACTGCACCCCTGTTTCCAGGCCCAATGCCACAACCCTGGTTCATCACCATTTGACTGTTCCTGCTCACTAGCCACACTAGAGTGTGGCTCCAGGCTCTCAAGTCCAGCCCACAGACACTGAAACACAGCTGACCTCTACTGGTATATTTAGGTATAACATCCTCTACGCTGTTTCAGGGAACCAGATGTTTGGCTGATAATTGTTCCAGGGTGAAGTTGTCCTTGAGCACTGACCAGGAATCAGCTTCCTGAACCATTACAGGGGAAATCACAAAACTCAACCAAGATCTATGTCTGGAACTTCACTTAAACAGACCGTTTTGACCTGGTTTTAAAAAGTGCCAACCGAGTCTGCTGTCCTAATGACCTGCAGGAGAGTGTTCCACAGTTTTGGGGCGTAGCAGCTGAAAGCACTGATCACAGCATCATGTCACTGCACCACTCTGCTGTGGACACTGAGGGCTAGATCCACAAAGAATGGATCGCACGGAGCAAGTTGCACCCTTACTTAAAATTCTGGGGAACTACATTGGAGGTGGTTGGGTGGGGGTGGGGTGGGGGGGTTGGGTAGGCGGGGTGGGGGAAACTGTACATTGGAATATCGACGAAACCTTACTTGGTCCCAAGAAGAGGGTCTCGTGTATTATTGGGTTAGGACATTTACTGTACATTGGAGGGGGTTGGGTTAGGACATTTACAGGGGCCAGTTTCGAATTGCAGTCTCTCGTAGGTGCTCTTTTAGAGTGGTTTTGAAAGTGGGTAGTGATTCACATTCCTTTACAGCATGTCCCTATGCCATAAATGTCATGATGTCATGTATGTTATGTATGTCATAAATGTCACTATGAATTGAAAATGGGGGACCCTGATGTAAACAAGACAAACGTCTTTCTCTGGTCTGCATCCCCTTAACAATTGTGTGTATTGAGCCGTACTGTACTAATTTGTACCCATTCTGCAATCTGTTAAATAAAATGTTCATTCATTCATTCACCCTAATATGTTACAGTTAGTCTTACCTAAAGTATATCACGCCTTGACTACTGCAATGCCCTCGGCCTCTACGCTGATATTAGTCAGGCAGCCATGTCCCGCGGCGTGACCAGGTGTCCCACTTTTTTGGTTGTAGGCCTACTGCACAGCCATTTGACCTAATGTCCCGCATCCTGCATATTGAGAGGATGTCCCGCTTTTCGACCCCGACTTTGGGAACCACTGCAGTCTACTGAGCGTACTCTATTAGTTAGAACAGTAGTTATTTCATAACCCTATTTATATGATTGGGCACTTGGACTACACTTGGATGCATTTAGCGCACACTGAATTATGCACCTATCACTGGCCAGGGCACCCACCACCTGCAGCATACTCATAGGGTGTAGTGGTTCAGACCCCTCCTCTCCTGCTCAGATAGTATAGTGGTTCAGACCCCTCCTCTCCTCTCAGACTCAGATAGTGTAGTGGTTCAGACCCCTCCTCTCCTCTCAGACTCAGATAGTGTAATGGTTCAGACCCCTCCTCTCCTCTCAGACTCAGATAGTGTGGTGGTTCAGACCCCTCCTCTCCTCTCAGACTCAGATAGTGTAGTGGTTCAGACCCCTCCTCTCCTCTCAGACTCAGATAGTGTAGTGGTTCAGACCCCTCCTCTCCTCTCAGACTCAGATAGTGTAGTGGTTCAGACCCCTCCTCTCCTCTCCTGCTCAGATAGTGTAGTGGTTCAGACCCCTCCTCTCCTCTCAGATAGTGTAATGGTTCAGACCCCTCCTCTCCTCTCAGACTCAGATAGTGTAGTGGTTCAGACCCCTCCTCTCCTCTCAGACTCAGATAGTGTAGTGGTTCAGACCCCCTCCTCTCCTGCTCAGATAGTGTAGTGGTTCAGACCCCTCCTCTCCTCTCAGGTGGTTCAGACCCCTCCTCTCCTCTCCTGCTCAGACTCAGATAGTGTAGTGGTTCAGACCCCTCCTCTCCTCTCAGGTGGTTCAGACCCCTCCTCTGTACCCTTGTTGGCCTAGAATCAAATCATGCCAGTCTTGCTCAAGATAAATTACTAAGGGGAGTGGATTATCATCTCTTTATTTACCAATCAATTTATGCATGGTAAATGAGGCATAATATGTCAGTGGTTTATTTCAACTGTGGTCATTTGTGTGTGTGTGTGTGTGTGTGTGTGTGTGTGTGTGTGTGTGTGTGTGTGTGTGTGTGTGTGTGTGTGTGTGTGTGTGTGTGTGTGTGTGTGTGTGTGTGTGTGTGTGTGTGTGTGTGTGTGTGTGTGTGTGTGTGTGTGTGTGTGTGTGTGTGTGTGTGTGTGTGTGTGTGTGTTGGTGAGAGATTGAAAGTGGAAGTAAGTTAACACAAGCTACATAATGTTTATTTCATTGATTGTGGCTAAATAGATGGCTTCATTCAGTTCATACCTGTAAATTGTAAGGTAGTTAACCCATAGAGAAGTTTAGGTGACTATTTGAGCCCAGGATTCAGCCATGAAGTGAGAATAGCATAACATATCAACCAATGAGCATAATAAGAATAATTACATTATAGATAACATTGTCCAATAAACATAGCAAGAAAATATTTTATTAAACAGAAATCCTTGATTGGCAGACACAATGTCACTGGGCCAAGTCTGCCAGCGATCACACACTCCCAAATACATTCACCCCAGGCACAGAAAGAGAGTACACAAGGCACTTGTAACTAAAATGGCTTCGGATATACTCCCAGTATGAATCAAAATAGAGATAATTGTTTAAGGTAAAGGAATACACAACTTATTTCCTCTCTCTTTCAGATGTAAAACCTGAGATGGTTTCCACTGCCTACCCGCCCCCCTCCCTCACTAAACCTATGTGAGAGCGCCAACATCAGCCAACCACCTTGGCACAAATAAAAGACATATATGGGCACATATATATGTATAATATGTATAATATGATTAGCACAACTGTTTTAAAGACAAAGAAACACCCACATTTCCATCTACACAGGTTTACATAGGTAATAATGAAGCATCATTGATTGTCATTGTTGCAAAAGATACAGGTTGAAACGACTGATTATAGATTTAAACATATCATTGATTACAAGTAATTTACTGAACTAATTTACTAAACTCCTTCCAACCATACAAAATGTCATTGCTTGCTAAAATTATACATGGTTTAGTCTTGTGTAGTCATACCTCTAAAATGTATCATGTCAAGAAACACAAACTGATTGTTAATCAAATCTGACAATAGTGTCTGAGAATGTTTCCCATCAAATGATTCCTCAAACGTAAACCATACTATTTATTTTCAACTGATGGCAAAGGTTGATATTTGACACTTGACATCTTGGTTTTGTAGATGACCACTGCACATATCATGCCAACAGCAGCTAGAAGACATCCAGCCATGAATACCAGGTTCATGTTCAAATTGGTCACTAGAGGAAAGAAAAACACAAGTTCAGCTCAGCATCGTCAAAGGTCTTGAGAGCCAAGCAAAGCTAGTAAACACCCATTTTATTCTTGTTTCTAATTCCTGGTGTCCATAAGACAAGATTTACAATTACCTGTGGTTGCAGACGTCTTTCTCAGGCGCAGGGGACCCTGGGAAATGAAGTGGCTTGTAGTCTGGATGGCGGCCTCTCTCTTGCCACGATGATGCTGCCGACCATTAGAAGAAGGAGAGCTGGTGCATCCCTGAGAGCACCTGGAGTTGGGCTCCCCAGCTTCACACACCATGACCGTACAGCTGATGTAAACCTTTAGTGGGCGTCGGTAAACCATCAGACTCACAGTAAATGCAGAAGGACTCTCTGAATTTTATTTCAAAGATAGATTTACATTTTATAAAAGCAGAGTTGAGGGCAGAGCACACAAAGAAAAACTTCAAGCTGAAATCATTAGATTGAGCAATCATAGATATCACAGCATATAGGCTATTTGGTAGCATGATGGATAGATTTTAACTAAAATTACAATTTCTATGTAGTAATTTGCTCCATCATATCTACAGAAAATGTATTTACCTGGTCATACAATCCAATGAATTTGAAGGCCTCCATTCCGAACCTGAAATATTTCTTGTGGCTGGAGGAATAGACGTTAACCGTCTCGTCCATGATACACCTGGTAAAAGGAATACAAAATTCAGATTGGATGTTGAAAGAAAGCTGTTAGCCGAAATAACGAGTCTATTAGGGACATTCTAACCTAACAACATGACACTGACTTTCATAAACAAAACAGTAGTCCATCAGTTACTGTATCTGTATTTACCCATTTTCTATGATGGGGTAGACTGGCGAGTAGTTGGAAGTATCATATGGTGCAGCACTGCAGGACTCCACAAACAGCTCGGTTTCGTTGACTGTAGACGTGGCATCTATCTCCATGTAAATCTTTTCCCCCACATCAAACTCCAATGGGTAGTAACTGGGATCAATTATTTGGTTAAAATGGTTGTCGCGGAAGAACTCAAACTGGTAGGTGAATGTACCAAAGCCTTTCTCCTTGACCGTAACATTGCTCCTGTGCACGGAGAAGCCCAAGGACACATTTTCCCGCTTGCTGTACTGGCAGCAGAACTTCACTTCCACATGGTGTCTCCTGGTGATGATGTCAGTGATGTTGTCAATGCTGGTGATTTCATTCCTGAAGTGAAGGCTATCGTCATCCTCCTGCAATGAAAGAAGTTAATCACGTAAGCAGTGCTTATGGTGACACTGCTGCTGAACAGAGCAACGCTAATCGTAGCTGCCATGTTGTCCCAGGCCCTGGGCCAGCAGGTTCTTCTAATGGCCCATAGACTTTAGATTTGAGGTGATATGGGGGGCCCAATTTAACCAATTGAATACATCTCAGGCATAGGCATTATCACAGGCAGCCCTGACTAAGTTGAAACCACAAAGACCTATCTGAACGCTATGATCCTACCAGGTACCACCCCCCCCACTGAATTAATTTGTGCAGTCTCGCTCTGAGTCACTGAGCAGAGCCTCTATGTCCACCTCTAGGGGTGACTGCAGTGTTCCAAGACAAGGCTCCGCTTTTTCTCAAACTTTCTTTTCATATAAAGCCATCGAAGAACAGGCTCCCCGACAAAAAAAACCCATCACTTTCATTGTTTTTCTTGTGAGTTCAAAAACAGTATTCTGGGTGTAACGGAGTTGATTGTGATTCCACTTGCCAAGGTAACTAATAACCAATAGAATAGTGTTTACTTTGTTCTAAGGATTCTCATTGGCTGGTCGGCGTTTCCTTGTGAGCTACTACACCAGTGTTTACGTTAGTGGTATCATTACAAGAGGAATACTGGATGTTATTATAATCATTACACAATAATTATCCAATCCACGTTTGTCTATTATCCAGAATAAATCACCAAAGACCAAGAAGCAAGTGTCTGTCGTTAATAAAAAAAAAAAAAAATGTAAAAGCACAACACAAATAAAAGTTGGTTAGAATTGTGCCGTGATCGTGCTTCTGGAATCGTCATCGAGTGAGGGATTCGCCGCATTCCAGAAGTTTATTGCACATTCACCACAAGGTGACAATATTGGTTAATTTATCAGATTGAAAACAAGTTTGTGTTTTCTCTCTTGCAGCTGGGTCAGCACTAGCACATTACCGCACATACGGGGGGGGGAGATGATGATTTAGAGTCCATTTATAAGAGTGTGTGCGAAGAAATGAGGATGGAGACTGAAGTTGTAATGCAGAACACACAGAAGCTTTCCCCTTACGACGATCTGTTTCATGCAGAAACTTGTTGGCGGCAAAGTTGAGGTGAGGGCTATGGGTGGATGGCTTGTTTGTTGAGTTAGAAGATTTTGCCATGACTATTACAGGAAGGAGTGTTACAAATTCTGTGCGTATGGGAACGAAAATAGAACACTTTCTATGCATTATTGATAAATGAGGGCCCAGGACATTTTTAACAAGCGTTGCAGGGCCAAGGCTAAGAGAATAACAAAAGACTCTAGTCACCCAAACAACTGCCTCATTGAACTGCTGCGGTCAGGCAAGCGCTACCGGAGTCTCATGGCAAGTACAGAGAGACTCAGAAGGAACTTCTATCTCCAGGCCGCGTCTATGCCAAATACAACGCCGTTCGGTTTCCGGGTTCCTCTGATTGCCCACTAAGCCCACGTGACCGCGCGCTAGCACGCCCCCCTTATCGCCCACTCTCGCGCTGTGAAGCGGAAGAGCCAGCGGGGGCGAGGCGGTGGTTTCTCCCCGGCTCCGTGCGCCGCTGACTCGGTCCAGCTCCAGCAGCAGCGGCCGTCTTCTCTCCGAGGCGGCTCGTTCTTATTAATCCCCCATTGTTCAGGTCGACATGGTCGCACAAACACCCGTTGGAGGAGTAGTGGGGGAGAAATGAATGAATGAATGAAAACTTTATTTAACAGATTGCAGACCAGAGAAAGACGTTTGTCTTGTTTACATCAGGGTCCCCCATTTTCAATTCATATCGACATTTATGACATACACAACATACATGACATTAACTGTCTGACGAGCACAGAGTTGCCAGTCGATAATTCTTGCTATTTAAAAATATTCCTCTCCTTCTCCCCCACTACTCCTCCAACGGGTGTTTGTGCGACCATGTCGACCGGAACAATGGGGGATTAATAAGAACGAGCCGCCTCGGAGAGAAGACGGCCGCTGCTGCTGGAGCTGGACCGAGTCAGCGGCGCACGGAGCCGGGGAGAAACCACCGCCTTGCCCCCGCTGGCTCTTCTGCTTCACAGCGCAAGAGTGGGCGATAAGGGGGGGGCGTGCTAGCGCGTGGTCACGTGGGCTTAGTGGCCAATCAGAGGAACCCGGAAACCGAACAGCGTTGTATTTGGCATAGACGCCTCCAGGCCATCAGGATGCTCAATGACTCTATGTAACAACCCATCATCTACACTCATTGCGCACACATCCACATGCACACACTCACTTTTAAACAAACACTCACCTTATTAACACTCACTTTAGACAATTTTATTTTTACACAATCTATTTATTAGATTAAATTAATTCATACCTCATTTGCATTTGCACCTTACCTTAAAGTTTTGTACCTCACTGTCTGCATTTGTACCTCACTGTTTACACATTTTTACTCACTGTACCTAGATTGTAATTAGGCTGTACTTTAGATTGTATATTGTATTGTATATTGTATATTCCTTTTTTACTTACTTTTTTACTTACTTTTTTTACTTACTTGTTTTACTGTATGAAGCACACTCTCAGGGGCTCATACAGAACCAAGCATTTCACCGTTAAGTACATGTATTTTATTGTGACAACTAATAAACAAACTTGAAACTTGAACTTGATACAGTATACACTTTGACTGCTGTTTTGATAGGGTTAGGGTCTTTACTCTTGGCTACATTTGAAAGAAAAACGCTACATTAAATAATACAGACTGTATTAATCTATTTATGACGTGAAATAAATCTCATGCTCAAGGGGTTAAACATCGACGACTATGTGAACTATGATAAGTATGTCCAGCTCTTGTGGAAGGATCTGGAGGAAACTATGGTAATAAAGCACAAGTCACTGTGGTCAAGCAGTTGAGGAGGCATGCTGACATCTGTTGAAGTTGGTGACTGGGTGTTGTTGCCCAACAAGGGAGAGCGTAGTAAACAATCTTTCTGAACGGTGGGAGAACATCATCTACCTTGTTGTTGGGATGAATGCTGACAGCCACACTTTCAGGATTCAGCATTCAGCACCTTTCTTATGTAATGAGTTCTTAAATTTGGCCTATTATGTAGGGTGCTTCTATTGTTTCCTGTAATACATTAGATATTATAATATTGTGCTTTTTATTGTAAGGTGGAAGGGAGGAGTGGAGGGTGGGGGGATGGGGCTTTTTATGACTGTATTCTTGTTTTTTGTATTCTTTGTACTCTTACTGTATATCACTGTTTTGTACTGTATGTGTTTTTTGTGTGTATGTGTTAATTCAGGGATGTCCGATATTATCGGCCTACCGATATTGGCATACAAATGTGATATCGGAAAATATCGGTATCGGTTTTCAAATTGTTTTATTTATTATTATTATTATTATTATTATTATTTTTTACATTTATTTAACCTTTATTTACCCAGGCAAGCAAGTAAGAACAAATTATTATTTTATTTATTGTCAAAGTATGCATAATGTTGTGTTAATTACACAACAAGAGATATAGCTACGAGGTCATTGTCGCAAAATAATTGACCGACACGGAGTTTAAAATACCGAGGCGCCTCGCCAAGGTGTTTTAAACGTCAGTGAAGGTCAATTATTTTGCGACAATGACCGAGTATAGGCTATACATTATCCCGCTTATTACATGGCTAACTTACAATATACCTAATTTTTTACACCATCGACAAGACGAGATCAAATGCAGACGCAGTTCTGTTCTGTCGCTCCCGCTGTCATCGCCGGCAGCTTCGCCAGCAGCCAGCAGGTGTGTCTGATTGCACTGATGTCAGTGGGCTTGATTGGTCCAGCTGCGCACAGCGGTCATTATTGCTCGGCAGAGGTCCGTTATCGAGTAATAACGGACCTCTGACGAGCGCTATTGACCAATCACAATCAAGCATTTCGGCGAATGTTAAAACGCCATGTAATAAGTAATGTTAATTACCTGAAATTATTCAGTTTTTTGGGGGGGGAAACCCTGCATATATCGGTATCGGTTGATATCGGTTGATATCGGTATCGGAAATTAAGATTTGGACAATATCGGTATATCGGTATCGGTAAAAAAGCCAATATCGAGCATCCCTTAATGGTCTAGGACTATATATGCACACTGTACATGCACACTGTCCTTTTCATAAACCAAATAAACGAAACTAAACTAAGGAACGCTTGTAAATCATGAAACAAGAAGCCTAATAGAAAGAGTGAATAACAGTACCTCGATCTGAGTGCCACAAGCATTGAGGGGGAAGACAGCGATGATATGAGTGCTGTTGGAGTGGGTCTGGAGGCTGCAGACTGTGTTGCTGGGGTCACTGAGACGCAGGTGATCTTCATCAAGTCCTCGGAATGACACTTTGGTCACCTCTACTGTCATGGTGTTCTCCTTGCAAATCACATGTGCTTCAACTGGAATAACAAATATCACATTGTGGCATCTATTCTGTATCTATCTGTTTCTTTTTCAATTAATAATGTAAACAACCATATTACAGCCTCAAAAGCCTTGTAAAACTCATGTTTTGCTGTCACGTGCAGCCCAGGCTATAGATACTGTTATATACTCGTACTGGCATCGCGTCCCGCTCTTAAGCCATACCGAGATATACCTCATCTCATGTACCTAGTGTACTCCATCAATGAATAAAAACCAATACACCCAGCACCTGCCAGGCCCCGCCCTACTGACGTACTATATAGTACTAGGCGTGGTCACCACTCACTCCTCCTCTATTTTCGTTTCCATCATAGCGGATGCGTGCACCCTATGCAACTAGTTGATATAAAAAGTTTAGAGAAATTAGGTTGAGTGCTTACCAAAGATTTGCCTACCCCTGAAATCTTCGCGGCATGTTCTGGCGGCGCTCGTATGGGTTCTGCGACTCTGCAGCGGGATGCATTTCGATGCATCTCAGCGTCGAGTTCTGTAGTCTCCTTGTCTTGTTGACAGCAGACAGAGGGACAGCGTGTGAGGTGTAGCTATCGAGCTACCTCGCACAAGGTAGGACTTGCGCCACTAGGCATTATCGCTGGTGTTAGTAAATGCTGCTTGTTGTGAGTTGTATATCTGCGCCAGGGGCAGGATGTTTGGGTAAACGTCCCTCTGAGGTGGACGTTTCCCAGGCTGTCCTGGAGCGCGCTGCTAATACTAAATGCTATAAATGCTGGGTCACTGTTCTACTGTTCCCCGCTGTGGGATGTCACTAGGCATGACAATGCTGGCGTTTGTGATGTGCTCGAGTTGTCCCGAGAGACAACCGAGTTGTGTATTGGCGCAAGCGGCGGGATATCTGGGTAAACGTTGTTGTTTTCCCCGTTATCCTGGAGCGCGTGGCTAACGCTATGCTATATTGGGATACTGTTTCTGTTCTGTCTCCCTGCTACGGGAATGTCTGTCTATACTACAGTCTTCCCTCCTCTCAACCATTCATGCTGACGGTCAATCGGTGTCTACTGGGGGAGTATTGCGGGGGGGGCTTTGTTTACCTTTCATGGGTAAATGGGCTGAGGTCTAGGGCTGGTGTGCTGTTGTGAATATTATGAATGAATGCGGGACTGGTTCTCTCTGGTCCGCATCCCCTTAACATTGTGTGCATGGGCTTGCCCATTCTACAGTATATTCGTGGTGTTAGTTCATTTATTCATTAACCCCTTCATGGTGCACACCACAGTGGAGGTTGCTGGTTGCAACCACCACTGGTGCTCCGTGTTAGCATCAGTCCTTTGCTTTTGACATGTTGAAACAGTGCCCAGCCCGGCCGACGCCATGAGGTGGGTCAGCCCGGCGAGTGGCTGGTGGGCTGCTAAAGCCTGTACCGCCACGGTATGGAATTGGCAGCGATTAGTAACTGTGTTCGAATTGCTGTTTTTTCTATCAAGAAATGGTGGCGGGGCCTTGAGGGCCAGCCGACGTCGACACATCGCGCGAGGTTGTTGACGTTATTAGCTTTGACCTAGCCGCAAGCTATAACCGCTCAGGGCTCCCCTCTCCGCAGAGGATCTTTGTCTTCCGCTGGAGCGCGGGCGGTATTTGTCCTAGGCCCCACACCGCCTCACACCGCGCAGCCAGAAGAAGAGAGAGCACGGCCTCGTCAGCGGCGATGACGAGGCCCTCGATAGGCGGCCATGTTTTCCCCCGCCAGAGGTATCCTGGCCGTTGAATCGACAGGTGTCGACAAGGCCGACAGCCTTGGCGGCCGAGGGATCGGCCATGTTGGATGAGCTCGGCTTGGAATATACAAGCCGTCGCCGTCCTGCCGCGAGCAGCCCGCTCTCCGATCACTCCCTCCCCCAACACCAGCGGAAAAGGGGCTCTGATTGTTTCCTTTGGCTGCGGGCCGCGTGCCTTCGTTGAAGCGCGTGCGGCCCCACTTTTCGCTTCTCATGGGGACAGGGGCTGACACCGAGTTGATGGCTGAGCCTGGGTCTGTCCGTGAGAATGTTGTGCTGTCAAGCGGCTCCCACACCATAAGCTGTGTTTGGTTGAGCTTGGTGTTACGTCTGTCAACTATAAGTGTTGTCAGCAGGGGGGCTCGAAACCTTTTTGAGGCACACAGTGCGGGCTTCCCCGACCTCGCCTTCGCCAGGCCAGGTATCATGTTGGTGCCTCCCACTCCTGAAAGATTGGCAGTGGTCTCGCAGGCGCGCATGATTTGGGTGGTAGTAATATCACTGCAGGGCTACGGTGTGTAGGAACTCATGGGGGCCTCACACCTTGCATGTCCGGCTGCAGAACAACTCCTCAGCATGTTCTGGAGGGGTGTTCAGTGGGGGTGCTTTTGTCACCTAGACTGATGTCAGCTTCCCCCGTATCAAACCGGCCCTTTCTGTCGGGGTCCCCCCTTGGGTGCGATTGCCTCGTGGGTAGTGTCAGGGTCAGATGTCCCGACACGTAACGCTCTGCTCGCACGGGTCCAGGGTTGGCTACGCACAGCGGGTGGGACCGGGCCATCTATCTACAGTTCCTAGCGGACCTGCGCCACATAGCGGCGGGTGCGTTGGGAGTGTCATCACATATGGCCACAGCAGTACCATATGTCGAGGTGGATGGAGAGAACGCTGAGGCGGGGACTTGTTACACAACCCCACCCGTTTTCGGGTTTGGTACAGACCCTATTGTCAGGGTCACCAGCAGTGACAGCTCTGGTCAACGAGATCCAATCTCTGTGGACGAAGCAAGCCATCGTCGTGGCGTTTTCCTCCCGGTGTTCTCTGGTGCCTGAGAAATCGGGAGGGGGGGTGTCAGACCCATGCTGGACCTGTCCCATGGGAAGGTTCAGCATTTTTTGGATCGTCTCCTACCTGTTGAACACTGTCAGGTGGGGGTCTGGTTCTCCTCCATAGACCTGTAGGATGCGTATTCGCATCCCCGATCTTCCGTCCTTACCTACGCTTCCTTTGCAGGGTTAGCGTATGAGTACCAGAGGCTGCCGTTCGGCTTTTCTCTGGCTCCCTGCATCTTCACCAAGTGCGTGGAGGCCGCACTGGGGCCTCTGCGTCGTCAGGGGTTACGAAGTGTATTCTGCCCTGACGACATTCTGGTCCTTGGCGGTCAAGGTGGATCGTCAGGTCTCGTACCAGGCAGGTTCCTACCAGCCTGGGGTTTGCTGTAGACTGGAAGTGGAGTACTCCTCTTCCCAGTCAACGGGTGGAGTGCTATGGGCATCCCTCTCAGAGCGTGTTGTCGACATGCTCGGGAGGTTCCGTCCTAGGACGGTTACGGCGCTGTCCGTGATACGCCTGCTCGGTATGATGGCATCTGCTCATTCCGTGGTCCCTCTTGGCCTCCTCTTCACCCCAGGAGGGGGTTACGGAGGTGGGTTTTCCAGTATGGAAATAGACCCGGTGAGAGGCAAGTGGAAGCGGTTAAGGTTCCCGTGTCAGTACTGGGGGACCTCGCCCCTGGGGAGGGCCTGGGGTCCTCACCAGGGGGGTCCCCATGGGCAGTAGGCTGTCACACGTCACGTTTTTCACCTACGCCTCCCTCGCTGGAGACGCGTCGGGCCAACGCAGTAGGGGGCAGCTGGCAAGCCATGCTGCCCCGTCTGCGCTACGTTCAATGTGTTGGTATTGAAAGCGGTCCTTCTGGTCCTCAAACGGTGTTGATCAGGACGGACAATACGACGTCAGTGTTGTATATCGACAGACAGGGAGGAGTACGCTCCCCCCATCTGCACCGGGCGGCGGGCGGCTGGCGCTGGCTATGGGCGTTCTCCATCTGCGCGGCCTGAGGGCTCTCCACATCCCCGGCAGGGTGAATGTGGGTACAGGTGTAATGTCGCGGGCGGTCCTCACCCTGACGGGTGGGGATTACGTCCGGACATAGTCAGGCAGGTCTGGGACCGATGCCGTGCCGCCTGGGATTCTTTCCCCCATACATCTGTTAGGTCAGTTGTTGGCGCGGGTACGTTGAGGAGCGCAGGTCCTTGATCCTGATTGCGCCGGACCGGGGCGCAGCTGTGTGGTTCCCGGTCCTGATCCAGCTCTTGGTATCCCGTCATGGCCTGTTCCTTGGTCATCGCGGGCCCTCTCTCAAGCGCACGGGTCTCTGTGTTAGTTCCCTGTGCTGGGCCAGCTGCTGGTGGGTTGGCTGGTGAGAGGGTGAGTCTGGAGAGGATGGATCCTTCTGTGGTTGGTACCATCCGGAACGCACATGCTCCCTCCACTATCGCGGGTTACGCAGGTAGGTGGCGTATTTTCCAAGAGTGGTGTAAGGCCACCCTCTTGTGAAGCGTTTCCTGCTTGGCGTTCGACGCCTTAAGCCGATGAAACGCTCTTTGGCTCCGAGCTGGGATTTTCAATTGGTCCTCGGTCGGTTGTCATTGGCCCCGTTTGAGCCTCTTGAGCAAGCGCTGTTGGAACGGCTGTGGTTCAAGACTGCGTTCTTGCTGGCCATCACCTCCGCTAAACGCGTGGGTGTGCTTTGTGCTCTCTCGGTACGGCCAGAGTGCCTGTCGTTCCGAAAAGTGTGCTTTCCGCTCCAGGGATATTATGGTTCAGGCGTTTCATCCGCCTCCTCACGCTAGTGAGTTGGAGGCGGGCCTTCACCTGTCATGTCCGGTCCGAGCTTTGGGGGTTTACCTCAGCCGTACTCAGGGCCTCAGGGCTACCGATCAGCTCTTGTCTGTTACGGTGGCTCTCGTGCTGGTAAGGCACTGTCGAAACAGCGCCTGTCCCATTGGTTGTGCGAGGGCATTGCCCTTTGCTACACGTTGGCCGGGCTGGCTCCCCCTGGGGGCGTCAGGGCGCACTCCACTCGTGGGGTGGCGGCCTCTGCCGCTCTCCGGGGTGGGGCCTCGGTGGAGGACATCTGTGCTGCGGCTTCATGGTCCTCACCGGGTCCCTTCGTAAGGTTTTACCTCATGGACATGACCGGGGGTTCTGTCTCCCAGGCGGTTCTGAGGTCTGTGGCCTCTCCTGCTTCCCGTCCTTTGGGGGGGTAGCAGGCGTGTGTGGGTGTGGGCCACAATGTGTTGTGTCACACGTGGTTCCGCCTGTGCTGTGCGTTCAAGAGGTTCTAGTTCCCTCTTGTTCGCACTCGGGTGGAGTTGACTGCCGTCTCCTCTTCATTAGGAACTCTCCCCCCCCTGATGTGGGCTTACGGGTCCTCAGGGGGTGCATTTGTCGGGCCTCGCGTCCGCTCTACCCCATATCTCAGTATGGCTTAAGAGCGGGACGCGATGCCAGTACGAGTATATAACTAGGTTATGTATATAACCTAGTTATATGAGTACTGGCTAAGCGTCCCGCTCTTAGCGTGCCCTGAGTTCCCTTGGGGAAACTTTTCTTTGGAAACGATTTTCCGAGGAAGAGTGAGTGGTGACCACGCCTAGTACTATATAGTACGTCAGTAGGGCGGGGCCTTGCAGGTGCTGGGTGTATTGGTTTTTATTCGTTGATGGAGTACACTAGGTACATGAGATGAGGTATATCTCGGTATGGCTTAAGAGCGGGACGCTTAGCTAGTACTCATATAACTAGGTTATATACATAACCTGTCGTTAGCATTAGTGAATCAGGAAGAGGTTGAATGGGATTTTGCCATCAACTTCCACTTCTCTTGTGATTAGGAC
Organism: Notolepis coatsorum; assembly: GCF_963971535.1. NCBI lineage: Eukaryota > Metazoa > Chordata > Actinopteri > Aulopiformes > Paralepididae > Notolepis > Notolepis coatsorum. The sequence continues at coordinate 101,259,859 of NC_140175.1, forward strand.
CCAAAACCATTGGCTATCTAGAACTTACACACTCATTTAATGCTTTAGGATGCAATGATAATTTTTTACACAACTTGCCAGATCTAAACAATATCACTTACTGTTTTTCCGCCCAACCTCAACCAAAACACATCTCATCTCGGACTGATAGATGTCAGACCTGAAAAAAATATACAAATATCACTACACATCAGACTCAACCACACACACAATTGTGTGGAATGGGCTCATTATTTAGTGGTTGAGTACTCCACACAGTCCTCATCATGTAGTGGTTGAGTCCACAAGGTTCTCATTGCTGGACTGTGTGAAATGAGGACCACGTAGATAAGTTCATCAACTTACTTTAACCCCTTAAGCCAGACGGAATTAATATCTTGTCATAAATAGATCAATACAGTCCTGGGTCAGTCCGGGGTCTGATAAATAGATCAATACAGTTTTCAAATGTAGCCAAGAGTAAAGACCCTAACCCTATCAAAGATTTATATTTTCAGCACTACGTTTGTTTACCAATGTATTTAAGTGTTATTAGCGAAATATGAGTTTATAAATATCTCTGTGCATCCCGGCGGATATCGGATGAATTAGACGCAAGGAAATAATGCGTCATGAAACCGTTGTAGTCCTAAGAGAGAGGAGACCCAGGGCTTTCGATGGACATCGACATTTCACAAAACTACAATAACCAGCTCACACCAGGCTCTGTCAAAGCTGTTGAAAATATTATTTGCGAAAAACTTTTACGTTATTTCCGTGATTATATCTCAAGAGTCAACTCGGACCAGCTTCCGGCTTCAACATGGACGGTCGCATTTTACGCAGCTCCCGTAACCAACGCAACAGATCAACAACAAAAAAGTATTTTGCGCATTTTCTACTTTCCCTCCTGTGGATTATGGATTTGTACCTGAATTCACAACTCAAGCAGCAACTCCAGACAGAAGTGGAGGGTAGCGATAACGCAAATCAGCAGTCCCATTGCGACTTCTACTTGTTAACGGGCATGGAGAGGAAACATCCAGCCTTCGGAGCCACGACCATCCACACAGTACTTACTGCAAATCCGGAACGAAAGAAATTACCCCCGACAGGCAAGTGTAATAAGAGATCAATGTTTTTATTATATCTGCTCATGTCGGGTGACATACATCAGAACCCTGGTCCCGTAATGACACGGAACCAGAGACTACAGTTAAATCTGCTGACCCAAGAAGCAGCAGCCAGCTTCGCCAGCACAACAGATCAAATGCTACCCACACAGACGGCGGCTAACGACATGATCAACGGCAACATTCCTCCTCTACCACCTCTGCAAAAGAACCCACGAGAGGCCACAGCGAGAGGGAAGGAACCGGGGTTCACAACCGAGGCGCCCAGCACGTCGCAGGGACGAAACAGCGAGGCATCGCTCCTCACACCGGCGCCGGCCGCAACTGACGATTCAGCCAGCAGTTGCACCAGCCGACCAGCAAGCGGCGACACACCCTCACCGAAGCCCCAGCAAACTTGGCGAGAGGCTAGAGGGAGAGCGGCGCGGGACATCAAGATCACCAAGAACCCGACGGTTAGCTTGGCTGGCCCCGCCATGCCAGCTAGTCTACCCGGGCCGGGGCCAGGACAAAAGGCACCCCCCCTCCCCCACAATGGAGTACGAACAGACACATCTGTAAACAACCAGCCCCCCCCCCCCCACATCGCGGGCTTTCACACAGAGGAATACAAACTCCAGCAAAGGACAAAGGATCACCCCCTCCCCCCCTCCCCACGCACGGCACAAACAACAACAACGCCCCCCCTCCCCCCACCACAGGACAGGACACAAATGAACAGAGTTACCTCCAGTGTGACAACATCGATCAGATTACCAGCAAAAATGGACTTCATATATTCCACATTAATACAAATAGCCTGAGACCTAAACTGGCTGAAATCAAACAGTTGTTTTTAAACGGTAAGGCTAACATATTGTGTTTCACAGAAACAAAATTAGACTCATCTGTACAAGATCCAGAGATTGAAATTGAAAACTACTCAATAGTCTTGAGGGATAGAAACCAGTATGGAGGTGGCGTCTGCGTGTATATACACAAGGATACCGAATACATCAACCGTACTGACCTTAACCATGATGAAATTGAAACTGTTTGGATTGAAATCTTATTAGACAGGGCGAAACCAGTACTAGTAGGCACAATATATAGACCGTCAGAACAGAGTGGCTTTTATGACACACTTGATGGGTGTTTAGCTGGGGTGGAGGGGGTAGAAAAAATTCTTATTGGGGACTGGAACACGGATATGCTGCGTAAAGCAGCACCCGTCTTCAAGGCCTTCAGTAGATTTTCTGATCTGCACGGTTTCAGCCAGCTAATCACCCAACCCACAAGGGTATGTGATTCGACACAAACCACCATTGACCTCATTTTGACCTCTGACAAGTCCATGATCTCCAATAAAGGGGTGATAGCATGCGGGTTAAGTGATCATTATATGATTTTCTGTACCCGCAAAAAGCTAAAACAGAAGGCCGGCTGTCACAAAACAGTCACAGCTAGAGACCTCAAAACTTACTCTAGCGAGGCCTTTAACCTAGAACTGGGGAGCTTGGACTGGTCAGATGAACTCAGTGGTACACAGGTTGAAGAAACATGGCTTGGATTCAAAACCAAATTCACAGCAATACTCAACAACATGGCACCCATAAGAACCACCAGGGTTAAAAATCGCGCTGAGCCATGGATGCACACTGAAATACTGGCCGCTATGAAAACCAGAGACAAAAAATGCTCTGAACTTCATAAAAGTCAGACAAAGCTTTCCAAAAGCTCAAACAGTGAATTCCAAGCCCACGTGGTTGAACAAAAAATTCAAAGAAACAGACTAAGAAATGACGTAAACACCATGATCAGAACCGCAAAAAGAAATTTCATCAACGACAAAACTGAGGAAAACAAAAACAAACCCTGCGAACTTTGGAAATTATCAACTAGGCTGCAGTAAAAAACTTAAAACCAGATTCTCAAACATAAACATAAAGACGGACAACACGCTCATCACAGACAAGCTGGATGTAGCCAATTACTTAAACATTTTCTTCACAAACATAGCCACAACACTGGTAAACAAACTACCCTCCCACTCAGGGCATTATGGGGTAGAACACATAGTAGAATACTACAAAAACCTAGGGGTCCACAAAGATGACTTCAAACTTGAAATGGTAACAACTGATGAGGTACTAAAAAAATTGAGCGCCCTCCAACCTAACAAGGCCACTGGCCATGACAACATCCCCTCCAAATTCCTCAGAGACGCAGCAGCCGCCATCACCCCAGTCATCACACACATAATAAACCTCTCTATAAAACAGGGACACGTCCCCAAGGACTTCAAAATTGCGAGAGTGACCCCTCTGCACAAAAAGGGCAGCAAATTAGACCCAGGCAACTATCGCCCTGTTTCTATTCTTACCTCCATCTCGAAAGTCATGGAGAAAATAGTCTACGAACAGGTCGAAAAGTACCTGGCGGAAAAAAATCTAATCTACGAATTCCAATCTGGCTTCAGAACGTCCCACTCCACTGACACATGCCTCCTCTATTTGAACGACCACATCAAACAAGAGGTGGACGCGGGCAAATACTGCGGCATGGTCATGCTGGACCTACAAAAGGCCTTCGACACTGTCAATCACTCCATTCTGATGGACAAGCTAAAAGCAATTGGTTTTGATAGCTTATCAGTGAGCTGGATGCAATCCTACCTGGAGGGGAGAGAACAGATGGTAGAGGTAAACGGTACTCTATCCCCCCCCTCACAGTGAGCTGTGGTGTTCCACAAGGAAGCATACTAGGACCGCTACTCTTCCTAATTTATGCAAATGACATGTCGTCAGCCTGTGACTGCAACTTGTTCCTGTTTGCGGACGACTCAGCCCTGCTGGTCTCTGACAAGAACAAGTTGCAGGTTGAAAAAACCCTCAGCACGGAACTAGGCAAAATCTGCATATGGCTCGCTGATAACAAACTATCATTACACATGGGCAAAACAGAGTCCATTCTCTTTGGTTCAAATAACAAACTCAGCAAGACCGACGGCTTCTCAGTTACAGTGGGTGACAATATTGTCACAAGGAAAGACGAAATTACCTACCTGGGTTCCATCCTAGAGGCAAATCTTTCCTGTGACAAAATGGCATCCAATGTAATAAAAAAACTCAACCAACGAACTAGATTCTTGTACCGGATCTCCTCTCTGGTAAACAAGAATACCCTGAAGACTCTGGCAGGAGCACTCATTCAAGGGTACTACGACTATGCGTGCACCTCATGGTACCAAAGCACTTCAAAGGCGCTTAAAACAAAATTACAAACATCACAAAACAAACTGGTCAGACTACTACTTGACCTGAACCCCAGAACCCACCTCACCCCTGCCCACTTTGACAACCTAGGATGGCTTAGAGTAGACGACAGAGTACAGCAACTTGCAATGGGCCTGGTCTACAAGATACACTATACGACCGGGGTACCCATGTACATGTCAAAATATACCACAACCACTACACCAGAGGAAGCTCAACAAATCATGTAAAACCCAGATTCGGCTCAAACAAGGGACTAAACACGTTTCGCAATTATGCCACAACAATGTGGAACGCCCTACCCAAAGCTGTAAAGGAATGTGAATCACTACCCACATTCAAAACCGCTCTTAAAGAGCACCTACGGGAGGCTGCAATTCGAAACTGGCCACCGTAAATGCCCAAAACCCCCACCACCTCCTAATAGACAGTCTCCTCCCCACCGCATGTATATATTCCCTCCCCGCCGTATGTATATTTCTCTCCCACCCACCCACCCCCTCCTAATGTACAGTCCCCTCCCCATCATATATACTCTGTCAGGATCTAGGGGTAACAGTACTGTATATTTGAATACCGTTTATGTCACAAATGTATCAGTACTAAATACCTATATGTCCCTATGCCATAAATGTCATGTATGTTGTGTATGTCATAAATGTCTATATGAATTGAAAATGGGAGACCCTGATGTAAATAAGACGAAAGTCTTTCTCTGGTCTGCATCCCCTTAACAATTGTATGTATTGAGCCGTACTGTATTGTACCCATTCTGCAATCTGTTAATACAGTTTTCAATCAATCAATCAATCAATCAATCAATCAGAGAGAGAGAGAGAGAGAGAGAGAGAGAGAGAGACAGATAGAGAGACAGAGAGAGAGACAGAGAGAGAGGGAGAGAGACAGAGAGAGAGACAGAGACAGAGAGAGAGAGAGAGAGAGAGAGAGAGAGAGAGAGAGAGAGAGAGAGAGAGAGAGAGAGAGAGAGAGAGAGAGAGAGAGAGCGAGAGAGAGAGAGAGGGGGGGGGGGGAGAGCGCGCGTAGGTTCTAGGTTGAATCAATTGATGAACAATGTCGCCGTTGGAACGTTTCATTATAAGCGTCTTGCAAGTTGCAACGCTGGTTAAGATATGAAAATACTTGCCAGTAGTGTAGCATTAGCCATTAGCTAGCTTACTTACAGAGACTTGTGGAGGTTGTAGGCAGCTGTGTTCAACGAGCCTGCCAGCTTGATTGGCAGAAAACGGGTCCATAAATGAACGATGGCGCGACTCAGTGTGAAAATAACTTTGAAGAGAGGTTTCAGGTTTCACCACCTGTTTTTTTTTGTTTAATCCGTCATTCAGCATCAGGGGCAGGCACGTGCACACATAGAGGCCAAGGGGTGCCTGAGCACCTGCCTTTTTGAGCCTCATCAAAAAAGTGCCCTTTTTGAAAAAAAAAAAATCTTATTTTTTTATTTTATTTTTTTTTATTTTACTGTTATGCATAGACTGCCCTTCCAACTGAAAAATGTCAGGATAGAATCAAAATATTAGGTAAAGAGAGAGAGATGCCCCATATTCCATTGCCGTTTGCACGGCCTCCTCAGCATGCCTCTCCGCGGACCTATATATTTTATGCATAGCGTGGGTGGTGATGATGATGATGATAGAAACCGCTGTGGCGCATACAGTTGAATGCTGGTATTACACTCACTGAGGGACACGAAGAAGTCAAGTCCGATGGGATTTGGGAATCTCAAATACAAATCGGGATTGGAATAAAAAATGCATTTATATTAAACAATACAGAATATACAGCACTTCTTGGGGTCTGTAGGGTAAGCACTTATTCCCTCCCCCCTGAACATTTATGGATATGTATTTTAAGCAGTGTTGGGACTAACGCGTTACAAAGTAACGCGTTACAGAAACGAAGTTACTTTTTGCCGCAACTAGTACTCTAACGCATTACTTTTGAAATTCAGTAACGCTACTTACGTTACTGAATGGTTTGTTAGTTCGTTACTGCGTTCTTTTTATGTAGATTCATAGCGAGCGTCCTTATTTCGCCTGCGTTTGTTTTGTTTACTGTAGACTGAAAGGCGCTATATAAAACGAAGTATTATTATTATTATTATTTCTTTCCGTAGCCTCATTCTGGTTTCGCACTTCTGATTGGCCACTGACGTTCTGAAAGAAATAGGCGCTCTCTACAGTAAACAACAAGAGGACGCTCGCTATGAATCTACATAATAAGAACGCAGTAATAATAACGAACTAACAAACCATTTAGCAACTACTTGGAGAGATAATTAATATACAACATGGAAACGAGATAAAGAACATGTTTGAAGGGCTGCTGGAGTCAACTGGACTAACGTTACATCTCGACCACCGCAGACTGGTGACGGTGAGTGCAATGTGTTCACTGAAACTCAAGATCAACGGATTTTGACTGTACGAAATCTGCCAGGGAATCTCATAATACTAATCAAACAATATAAATATAGTCCTTTCATGCACAATTGATATCCTAACTATTCTAACGTTGCAATGCTTTGATAACAACGCTGCAAGATGGTTATGAATGAATTAATGAATGGATGAATGAATGAATGAATGAAAACTTTATTTAACAGATTGCAGAATGGGTACAATACAGTACGGCTCAATACATACAATTGTTAAGGGGATGCAGACCTGAGAAAGACGTTTGTCTTGTTTCCATCAGGGTCCCCCATTTTCAATTCATATAGACATTTATGACATACACAACATACATGACATTTATGGCATAGGGACATATAGGTATTTAGTACTGATACATTTGTGACATAAGCGGTATTCAAATATACAGTACTGTTACCCCTAGATCCTGACAGAGTATATACATATGATGGGGAGGGGACTGTACATTAGGAGGGGGTGGGTGGGTGGGAGAGAAATATACATACAGCGGGGAGGGAATATATAATGAAACGCTCTAGACCACATTGCTTAGCAGAGTTCGGTGATGTGAATGGAAACTGTCAAGTTGATCAACCGATTTTGAGTATATGGGGCATGGGACTTGAGCAATTAATTTTTTTTATTTTTTTTTAAATAACTAAATAGTTACTTTTCACAGTAACTCATTACTTTTGGGTGTAAGTAACTAGTACAGTAACGAAGTTACTTTGAAATGAAGTAACTAGTAAAGTAACTGAGTTACTATTTTTCAGTAACTAGCACAACACTGATTTTAAGTCAGTGATAAAAGTGTCTTTCAAGGATAAGTGAGCTCCTGCACTGATTATTATAGTTCAATATTCAATATTTGATCACCAAAACCCCCCAAAAAGCATAAAAAGCCCCCCCCCCCCCCCCCCCCCCCCCCCGGGCGGTCAGGTGGCGTAACGGAGATTGCGTTCGTCACCAAACCCCGGAGCGGCTCGATTCGCCTGTTCGAATCCAGCTCACAACTCCGGGGGTTGTCACCAGCTTGGCTGGCCGTTCACACTAATACAATTGGCAGTATTAGAGGGTGGGAGAAGCTGGAGGGGTGGGTCCGGGTCGTTGTAAACAGCGACTCCTACAGTTCGGTCGGGGCGCCTGCTAAGCGCGGATAGGACCTGAGTGGGATAGTGTGATCCTTCCACACGCTACGCCCTCTCAATGAGAATCCGCGCTACCAGGTGAAAAGAAGCGGTGATTGGCTGGACGTGTGTTGGAGGAAGCACGTGGTAGCCTCCACTCTCCCAGACCGACTGTGGGGGGTAAGTGCGCAGCGACCAGGAAGGGGATTGGGAATTGGCATACGACTAACATTGGGATGGGAGAAAAATCTGAGGAAAATGGAGGGGGAAAAAGATCAATAAAAAAAAAAAAAAAAAAGGGGGGCCCCCCGCTTGAAAAGGGCCCTTAAAAATCGTGCTTGCGCGCTACGTGCGCTCGGTTAATATATACACGCAAGTGTAGTGCCCTTTTCAGCCTTTGAGCACCTGCCCCTCTAAAGTCCTGTGCACGTCCCTGATCAGGGGTGATGATCAGAGCCAATCAGAGGCAGATCAGGGCTGGTCTTTGCATAATGAACGTGTTATAGCCAATCAAAGGCAGAGATTTATTTTTATTTTTAGAACGCACATGGCCACGGGGAAAAGACACTAAACACACACACATGAACACACACACATACACACACACACATACACACAGACAGACAGACCTTTAAGCCACTAGCCACTGGGGCGGGTAGAATGACAGAGGTACACGCCACAGGGGAATTCTACCCGCATCTGGCGGGTGGGCAGGTGCCAATATCAAGCCCTGATTGCAACACTAATATATGGTCAGTACCCCAAGTCAGACTGCCCATATACAAATTATCTTGGGGGTCTGAGGGCAGTAGCCACTGACCCCCTCCCTGGGGAAGCACTTAAGTTAAGTACCCTCCCTTTGTTCACGTTTAGACCCAGCCACCAGCCCCCCGAAAATTAACACCTGAGTGCTAGACTTAAGTGGCACAAGCAGCACACTTGGTGCCTGTGGTGCATTTTTTCCTATTGCTAGCTTTTAGTGAGTTTTTCCTTACCTTCGCGTGGGGTATGTCTGGGAGTGTTGCATTCATTTATTTTATTTATAATTTTTTTTTGGACTTTATAGTGTTTTTGTTTTGTTCTTGATTTATTGTGATGTTTCTTCTTGACTTGTTTAAAGAAGACGTATCCGGCCCATGGGGACATTAACGTGTGTTGTCGGGCCTTACAAATACATTTGATTTGATTTGATTTGAAACATTTTCCTAGACACAATGTAGAAAGAAAGAAGAAGGTAACTTACTGTGCAGAAACTGTGGGATTGTAGCTGTGGTGGTGACTGGCTGGAGATGGACTGGGCACGCCGTTCCTGAGTCATTAGAAAATACATCTATTATAAACCTTGTGTTTTTAACTTTTTTTATATGATTGAATAAGAACAGCTATTCCCTACAATCATATTGTTAAGGCCTATTTATTTATTTGCATTTACAAAAAAATTTGCAGATTGGCAGAAGGGGCATTATTGCAATTTGACATTAATGCTTCTTAACACTAGCACAGCCATGGAGAAAATGACACTAATTCCCGCCGGGAACGGGTCAGAAGACCCGACAGCCTTTAGAATGGAGATGGGAGGGAGAGAAGGGAGGGACGGTCAATGAGGGAGGGAGGGAGGGAGAGACGAAGGGAGGGAGGGAGGGAGATGAAGTGAGAAGGAGGGAGAGGGAGGTATAGAGAGAGGGAGAGAGAGAGGGAGGGAGGGAGAGGGACGGAGAGAGAGGGAGGGAGGGAGAGAAAGGGAGGGGGAGAGAAAGGGAGAGAGAGAAAGGGAGGGAGAGAGTGAAAGGGAGGGAGGGAGGGTCAAGGAGGGAGGGAGGTGGCCGCTCAGCAGAAATAGCTGAAATAACGTTCTAATTCCATTTTCCTGAAGTCATTTTGAAATTTCAGAAACCGTGCCAGATAAAACTGGTACTTTTAGGAAAAGTCATTGAGTGACAGAGCTGGAGCTCGACCAAGTGACGAGGATACATTTAGTCATGTGACCCCTTGTCGGCTGTGCTAGTGTTAAATGTCTGGAGGAAATACTGAGGAGCTCAGGGTCCTGAAGAACATCAAGGAGCTCAAGGAAAGGGTGGGGATGAACAGGCCCGGACTGGCCATCGGGAGCACCGGGAGTTTTCCCGGTGGCCTGGCCTGCACAGATACAAAACAAATTATTATTATATTTAAAAAAATAAAAAATTTATCATTATTTAAAAAAAAAATTGCAAGGCCATTGTTTCTAGTTGTGGCGGCGCGATAGTTAGATAGCCTAGATGGGTGGGGAACAACCAGGATTTCACTGTCTGCGACAGAGTTGGAGAACTATCTCTCTTGACTCTCTCCCTCTCGGGGCTCACACACACTCACAAATGGAGCCGTGCTGCCGCTTGTGATTGGTGGAGGCGGGACCAGGCGATACAACTGATTGACAGCGGAGGCGGCGAATGGAATGGCAGATGGCTTTCTGCAGAATAACAGCCAGGCAGTGAGCCAGGTAGTGAGGGACTCGGGAGAGATACAGTAGAGCGAAAGTCAATTAACGTTGATGTCAAGATGGACAGTGGAAGAAAGAGAAAGGGTGGAGGAGAGAGGGATAAAACAAAGAAAAAGAAAGGCCCTTACAGCAGATGCTGCTAAATCCGGCAACATTTATCAAATGTTTTCTTGCACCAAGGTCAAGGAACCAGCAGGTTAGTCAGTGATAAAAATAAACATGTGGATGTTAGCTAGCTAACGTTACCATGCAATGCATCATCTCCCCTGTCAAAACAAAAGCCCAATGTTAAATCTGCCAAGAAACAAATAATTTAACCCTTGTGTCTGAAAACTAAAGGGGGACTAAATTGAAAAACGCCATAAAAAGATTATATGTTAAAATAATTTCCCACTTTCTTTTCCATAAATATTTTATTCAACTTCAGATTAAAAATGAAATACTCCCACTTTTCTGAAAGGAGTTGTTAAATCTGACATTACAAAAAACAATATGTGGTGGTTATGATCTGGCTGAAGTTGAATAAACAATTTATGAAAATCCAAGATAATTCAAAGATTACACACCTTTGCCACATATATTGGCTACAAGTTATCAAAAAAATAAGAATATGATCAGACACAAGGGTTAAGTTGTTGTTCCCTTTCTAATTTCCTCAAAAACATCTATCTAGTTAATGTGATCAATATTATTTGACAATTGATGCTTTTTGTTGGAAATTTCAGTCAGTGAGCTCATACTTTGAGCTCATTTTATAGTTAAAATGATTGAGACAATGCAATCTTCTGTCTTCGTTGTGCGATACATGTGTCACTATTCTGGCAGTGGCTACTGTTATTATAGTATTGTAATGAAAGGTCTGTTATTTAATGTTTGTGTAAAGGGCTATTTAACAATTGATGGGTAGTGCATCAGTAAACTGAATATGGTATTGTGCTCTTGCTCAATGGTATGAATATGGTATTTGAATAGGTGGAGAGGGTTAACTGTATTATAATAGTAAATAGAAAAATATGTTGTGCTCTTGCTTTTTTCTTTTTGAAGGTGGAGAGAGTAGCATTGCTAGTGCCACAACAGTTTTATTTGAGTTTCATAACAGTACATTGTACTAAGCAATTGTTGGCTCATTAGTTTGTGATTCACATGCACTAAAATTCACCAGAATGCAGGAAATTAAGTCTTTGTAACTAAAAATGTCCTGGTGGGGAACCCCCCGCTTAAAAAGTGGCTTGACTGGGGCTATATTTCGCGCTATATCTCCCGGTATGAATTATTTCCCCAGTCCGGCCCTGGGGATGAATATCACCAAACCAAACGTAAGTTCAACTGTGTCATCATCACTGCCAGGTCACAGTACAACCCCAAGCTGGAGAATCAGTTTGCCAACGACTCACACAGTTTAGACTCTCTCACACACACTTCTAAACCCCAGCTACTAGGACAGAGCGGCTTAGGCTCAGCTTCTTCCCCCAGGCCATCAGAGCCCTGAACAATGAACATTGAGTGCCACAGAACACTGAACTATCCACACACAAGCACACATGAACACACACACGACACGCACGCTGTGCACGCTCACACACTAGCAGCCACTTAACACTTTAACATGAGCGGGCACACACCAATGCCGCACACTTATGGCCAAAAGGAAAGGCCACTTTAAATTAGAATAACAGGAACAGTGTATTGCACTACCAAAGCTACCTAGCATGTCCTATATGCTCTGTAAATAACTATGTACAGATACCGAGATGTCACACCATGTTACCTGTTACCTGTTTATTGCACAATGTTGTTTTTTATTGGATTCTATTATATGTTGTAACACTGTATTGCACATCGTTGCGGGCAAGACCACCCGCATTTCATTGTATACTTGTATGCCGTGACAATTAAAACTCTTGACTTGACTTGACTTGACTAAAATGTGGGGATGCTGCATCTTTCTTGGAAGAAAATAAATATAATGCTCACCCAGTTACTGACTGAGCGACAAAGCAAATGGGGAAATGGTCTCCCAGGTCCTCTTGAACAGGAGTCCATCTGATAACATACTCATCATGTGTGGTCCTGTGCTTGGTGATGTTAAGAGGTCCACTGATGAGGACATCATATACTCTGTATACAAAGATGAAACAAACATGTCCCGATTTTATTATAATCACTGACTTTTTTGTATATCTGGCTTTCTAAATGCAGATATTTGCCAACACCAGCCTACATTGAATTGAATTGAATTGAAAACCTTTATTTATCCCCGAGGGGAGATTCAGATGTCCTTTACAGCATTAACAGCATAACAGCAATTTAAAAACAGCAATTAAAAAACAGTTTATACATAACATACATAACATACACTTATTAGTTGTTAAAAACAAGATGGACAAGTACACAGGGATAAAAAGAGCTAAAATAGGACTAAAAATAGCTTAAAAAAGTGGTGAAAAAGAAAAAATGTGTTTTTACGATTAATTGCGAATATTTTCATGTTGAGCTATAGATGAGATCCTTCCTTCCCAGCCCTTCCCAGAGACAGTCGCATTTCTCTCCTCTCCCCAGGCTCCTCAAGGCCATTCCTACTGCCGCCTCTACTGCTCCATGAAGCTCTGTGCTTCGTGCCGGTTGCCGGACTATACTCAAATCAACTCGAAATGGATCTAATCATTGGATTGCTTATTTTCGTCAAGAAGCAGAATAAGGCTAACCCTCTCTGCCTCTTGGGACATCATAATCGGGCTACCAACTTGAAGACGTGGTCATTTTTGGATTATCGAAGCTTTTGGACTGCAATAAGAAGATTTTGGATCTGTTTACCGCGGACTTACCAAAATGAACTGATTAAGACACTTGGACACTTGGACTAATGCATTCAGTCATTTGGACGGAGTTGTTAAAACTCACTCCACTCAAATCAAATTTAAAGTGACGTGGCTGGGAGAAATGTTGCCAGTTCAGCCAAAACAAATTCCTGGACCAAGGTTGAACCAGGGAGCTGCTGGAGTCGAAGGCCCTCTGGCAGATAAGAGTGGCAAGCGGCCCCGCCCACCCCCAATCCCTATACCCAATCCCCCCTCCCGCGTGTACGCCCGGCGCCTATCCCACGTGATGGTGACGGCAGCCGACTAGTACGCGTGCTGGAGGGGGGGAGCCTAAGACTGTTTCATCACCAAAGTCCTATCCCCCAGCTGACGGCATTGTAGTTAGTGTCATAAATCCCTGCCCCTCCCGTTGCTGCAACTGTGGTTTCTGAGCTGTATGTGTATGTCACTGGAATTTCCCCGTGAGGGATTAATAAAAGATACCCTTATCCTTATCCTTAGATTGTGGATGAATACGCACAGAAAGGTACACCATGCAAATAGTAATGCTTTATTTGTTTTAAACGAGACGATTTAGAAATGGTCAATGGGGAATTACATTGCGTTTTTAAGATGGTGGACCGGCCGGAAACAGCAATAACGTAACCACTACACCTCCCTATTTCCCTTACATTGCGTTTGTAGCTTGTGCTTTGACTCTTATCTCCACCTCCTGGTTGACTTCAGCATGGAGTCGCTCCCCATTTCTGGGTGTTGGGTGCAGGAACTTGGGAAAATATACTCCATCAACGCAAGATGGAGCAGCTGAATCCACTGCAATTCAAATGGAGATAAATGTAAACACCAAGATACATGTTTCCCTGCATATAACCAGTAGCCTGTTTAAGCCCTAGCCATATTTTCAGAAAATTTGCCTAAAAGTACATACCTAGGTAAATGGAAGATTTCTCCACTTCTACAAGGTTCATTTGCATGTTTTTGGTATCTAGGGACATCTATAAACCTCAGGGAATGTATTCCCAGTGTCACATATATTGTGTATGTTACTATGCTTGAGTAAATTGTAATGAACCAAAGGAGAATATTAATTATTATTATTATACTTTTTTTTCCATCTTTCACTGTGAATAACACTATGCTAACATTGACCAGAATTGCCACTGAGCTCATTCAGCACCTTCTTGAGATCAAGTGTACAAAATATCAAAGCAAATGATGATTTACAGGAGGTTTTGTAGATACAGTACAGAATTTTGCCATCCGGACACATGGCCATTGAAATATGAATATAGAATATAAAATATCAGGCCTATAAATGACCTTATTGTGGCCAAGTCATACATCTATGGATCGGGCCTAATCTCGTCTTTCCAATGGCAGAGTTAAATCTGGATTTAGTAAACAGAAATGTGAGTAAACACGTATACAGTATGTGTGTGTGCCAGGAGTGCTCCTTATGCATCCTCACCAAGCCACCTGCATAAGCTATAGATTTATATAGAATTTGTTGAACTTATCCTTTGTGTCTATTGTCATTTGTGTGGGTTCAACTCGTGAACAGTAAGATGAGCTGTGGAATGTTTCTTCACTGGCTCTTACGATGTGCACACTAAGCAATGTAATACATAAATAAAACCAACAATAAAGAATAACAATAAAGAAGAAGACGGTATATGGACTATTAATATAGTATATTCCACTATAGCTATATCCGTGAGATTTGGTTTAATTCTTATTTATTTATTTCACAATACCTTGTTGAGTCATGACTAATGCAAAACGTAATTTTTAATGATACAGATTTTGTCGTATTTATTATTATTATAATTGGATGTCTGTAGAATCGACGTGAATGCAATCACCATGATTTCACCCAAATGAAGCCCTTAGAAACACGGGCACACACTAGTCTGTCCAACTTACAACTGCCTTTCCACGTTCATAAATCCTGTTTGTAGCTATGAACGAATCTCCGTAATGAAACTGTTCAATCATGCCAAAATCGGCCCGAGAAGTTCGTAAGTCGAGTTACGAAGAAATGAGTTCGTAACCTTCTCGTAAATCCATTCGAGCATGACGTGACGTCTATTATCTTTACCAGATAATCTACCATATAATTGTATCTAACTGCTCCAAAATACAGTATACTATTGATTGATTGATTGATTGAAAATTGTATTAACAGATTGCAGAATGGGTACAATACAGTACGGCTCAATACACACAATTGTTAAGGGGATGCAGACCAGAGAAAGACTTTCATCTTGTTTACATCAGGGTCCCCCATTTTCAATTCATCATAAAATCACAGTACCTGAGCTTTACCATGACATTGCATCTTTCTATTTATCAATCATTACGCTGTGTATAAAATGCCATGCAAGTACAGCAGGAGAGGATGACTTACCAAGGAGAGAGAACTGCAAAGGAAGTTTACTGAGGGGAGGAGAGGAGGCAGTCGGCCTAGTTGTGGTAGTAGATGTACTCAGTGGAGACCTGACAGATGAAGAACCATTTGTGTAGGCCAGGGAGATGTTATGTGTTGGGAAGTCCTCCACCACCATCTCAAATCCATAGACACCAGGTCTCACGGTGTGGTTATAGTGTAATGTGCAAGAGCCCTAAAAAAGGTTAGATACTGCAGTTGGTTGAAGCAAAAAAAAATAAAAGAAAGTATTTGATACGGCACTGAAAATATTGATTTGCTAACCAACCTGATTAATGTGAAATCCTGAGGGTTGGCTGCACCTGTTACACTCTGTTCCTCTGGCAGTTCCATATCTGCACAAGACCTGGTCCCCATCCGGGTCAAAGGCCATCAGGTTGTATAATCTTGGGCAATTCTGACGAACTCTGAATACATTTGTTAACACAAGCAGAAGGTAACAGTTAGTCACCTGAATAGAAGTCCAAGAGTCACTTACAGACAAGAATAAAATCAGAAGGTTGGAAAAAGCAACCAACTCTGTATGTGCAGTGGTGCGTTGGTGATTTCATACCTGGTTGCACTGTGTTTTAATGACGCCACGTGCATAAATGTTCCCTCGCATGCGCACAGAATAAAGACAATGCCTAATTGCCTATAGGAATGGAATGTAACACATTTCATTCACAAGTTGTGTGAATGTATCTGAGGACGTATTAACACACCTGACGACCTGAGCTATTGTTATGCAAAGCAGCCAGGTGGGTACTTGGTGAGTTGGCGCATCAGTCGAGTGCAGTGCATTCCTGCATGTGTGCACGCGCGTGCTTCTGCTCACAGACCCGTGACCAACGCACCCCTGTGTATGTGGAGCATGACACACTACCCCAAGTGCCTTATCATGATAAGCATTTATCCATGTCAGAATTCTAGAAAGACAATGTGGAAATGACTGTTCAGTTCAGTCAGTATTTGTGAACAGGCACCACGACTCTCTCCTAAAGCTAGAAATCAGCAATGCTAGAATATAAACCAAATTTGCATTTCATTGTCAGATTTTACATTCTGTGACATCACCAGTTAGAGGGTTCTCTATCTGATTTCTAGCCTTGGGAAGAGTGGTGCATGTTCACAAATACTGACTCAACTGTTCTTGGGCACAGGAAGGACACAGTATATGAATTCTTAAATGGGTGGCATTCCCCTTTAAGCAATTATTTTTAAGAAGGATACAAGATGGCTGCCACAAAACATTTGTGAATGGGATGTGTCATTTCTAATCAAATGGTTACCTTGTATTCTATGTATTCCAAAAAATGGCCCTTTCTTATTTCAGGTTAGTATGGTATTTGAAATGATGACCCAAGGCAAAAGGTTTCAGTATGAACAAATACTCTGAGAAATTAATTCCATTACCGTAAGAAAGGCAGAATGGCGATATCTGGAGATCTGTTTGGTTCCCCAGTATCAGATCTTGTTCCCAAATCCACGTGTGTCAGTAGTCTCCAATGTCCAACATTGTTAACCGTGGTGATCCAACAACAGCTTCTAACGCTGGTGTGTTGAAACAGAAGAAAACAGTCACATTCCATAAGTAAACATCATCACATCATAACTGGTCTTATAATTCCATCATCTGAGTGAAATAACCCACCTCAGTTCAAAAGGACTGTTAGTTTGAACAACTCTTGTCACGACTCTCTCGGATTCACACCACGAATTTTGTCCAGTGGCGCGGTCGATTCTTCCTCTTTGACTCCTGACTACAGACCCACAGTTGCCAAGGGAACAAGAGTAGGAGGGGGTACCACAGAAAGTACGCATGGCCCACCTGAAGCGAATATCCACCTGTGGAACAAGATCATTATGTGAATGTATAATAATGTAATAGGAGTTTCCTGACATTGTGTAAGTGAATAGAGAAGGGTTCCTGCTGTTACATATTGTTGGAGTGCACTTGGAGGACCACCATTTGTTACATTGCATTACCAGTTGGCTCCAACTGCAGAAAAGTCCAACCTCCTACTAGGAAGAATACAATGGAACCGCACTCAAAGTACAAATTCCAACTAGGAAACTTAAAAGTAGAATCTGTATTGTCCACAACCGTGGGCATGGACTGCTGCCAATTGGCAAATGGACTGCATTTATATAACAGCTTTTATCCAAAGCGCTTTACAACTTATGCCTCACATTCACCCATTCACTCACCCATTCACTCACCCATTCACTCACACATTCACTCACACATTCACACACAGACGGCGGAGGCGACCATCATGCAGGATGCCGACCTGCTCATCGGGAGCAGTTAGGGATTAAGTGTCTTGCTCAAGGACACTTCAACACAGTTCCCGGGAGGAGCCGGAGTCGAACCCGGGAACCTTCTGATTACCAGACGACCGTTCTACCTCCTGAGCCACTGTCACCACATTTGTGCCATCTGTCACCACAATGACTGGAGCACATAACGGCTGGTGAACTGTTAGGACTATCTGACTAATAAACACCAAGAGGAGCGTTGTCTCTTGAATAGTTCTGAAGCAGGTGTGTGTGCAGCGCTGTGGCAGCGAGACCCACAGCAGTCGACTGAAAAGTGGCTAGAAGCTAAATATGCTTTGTAACAGAACAAAGCACTTTTTTATTTATTTATTTATTTTTTGATATGTTTGCACAAATCTTACAGTAATTTCAATATATATATATATTTTTTTTTTAATATTTTATTTATAGCATTTTCGGTCAACGCAGGACCGACAGAGGAGAGAGGGTGACACGGGAAGAGAAGAGGGGGAGACATGCGGCATATGGCCACCGGGTCGGGGAATCGAACCCGGGGAGACCGCTTCGCGACTCAGCGTGCTATGTGGTGTGCTACTGGAGCGCCCAGTCATTTTAAACCTTTAACGTACCATCAAACAATTTAACGATTTGTATTTTTTTTTTCTTTTTTTTCTTTATTTATAAACATACAAAACGAACAAATTATTTAACCACAGACATCATTCGATGTATGACATAACAATTGGCTAAGCCATAATCACACCAACCAGACATAGAATATATATACATGTACACAATACAAATAAAACACAGGTACCATCAGATCAGATCCTATTTCTCACAGTGATCATTGATATTACAGAAACAGAGCTTTCATTCGGCTCCAGGCCGTTCAGTTAGCTGTAAGAAGTGATCCCACACCTCAGCAAAGATATCCTCTCTCCCTGCAACTCTATGTCACCCTTTCATATGATGCCGTCCAAAACATTAATTCCATACCAAGCATTCTTTGTAAATTTTCTTTATACAAAAAAAGTTTTTAGCTTCTGTTTTAAGGGTGCAACATTGTCACTATTATCATTATTACTTTGCACTTTGTTCAATATTTTATTATTATTATTATTATTATTATTATTATTATTATTATTATTATTATTATTATTATTATTATTATTATTATTATTATTATTATTATTATTATTATTATTATTATTATTATTATTATTATTATTATTATTATTATTATTATTATTATTATTATTATTATTATTATTATTATTATTATTATTATTATTATTATTATTATAATAATCCTACCTACCTGTACCCCTCCATGCTGCAATTACACTTGAATTTCCCCAAGGGGATTAATAAAGGAAAACTCGACTTGACTATGCTATTTATTATTATTATTGTAATATTGTTAATATTATTAAGTTGAATCTCTCACCTTAAATGTTCCATTATTTATTCTTTTGGTGTTGAAGGTCACGGAGCCGCCAGTGTAATGACTTGCAGACGCCAATGAGGCCAGTAGCTGGATTAAGAACACCAGTGTAGAAGAAGACATGGTGCCTGAAACTCAACTCCCTGCTTCAAATATCTGGTGCTGTGTCTCTCATCCACCATCCTTTTATATCATCTCTCAGGTCACGACAGCACATTAGAATGCAGAATGACTTGTAAGGTTAGTGCCTGTCAGTACATTTTTCTTTGGCATTTTTTTTTCTTCTGTCCACTTCATATTTAAGCATTACATCACGCGCAGGAGTGTGTTTTACTAATAATGCAGAATGACTTGTAACGTTAGTGCCTGTCAGTACTTTCTTGTGGCGGGTCACATTTTTCTTTCTGGTTTCTTTGTGTTCTTTGTGTTTCTTTGGCAAAGCCTAAGTGGAAAGACATCAAATAAAAAGTAAACACATTCATATATTTTTCCATTTGCAATAATATAACAAAATATATACAAACATCTAAAACAGTCTTTCATTTACCCAGGTCACTAGTTTAGGTGAACTGGAATGTGTCATGGTCTGATAGCACAAAATAATGGATTGCACGGAGCAAGTTGCACCCTTACTTACAATTCATTATAAATTGAAAATGGGGGACCCTGATGTAAAGAAGACTAAAGTCTTTCTCTGGTCTGCATCCCCTTAACAATTGTGTGTATTGAGCTGTACTGTATTGTACCCATTCTGCAATCTGTTAATAATAAAACTATCATTCAATCAATCAATCTGCACAGTGATTGATTGAATGAAAATTGTATTAACAGATTGCAGAATGGGTACAATACAGTACGGCTCAATACACACAATTGTTAAGGGGATGCAGACCAGAGAAGGACTTTCGTCTTGTTTACATCAGGGTCCCCCATTTTTTATTAATAATGAATTGTAAGTAAGGGTGCAACTTGCTCCGTGCAATCCATTCTTTGTGGATCTAGCCCCTAAGGTCATTTTATACAGTGAGGTTATGTTTTTAAAAAAGATTATGAAAAAGATGTTGAAAGAGCTACTGTGAGTACTCACATCATCACACATGAATTGATGAAATGTGACTCTGTTACTCATACTGTATGAACTTTGAACTCTGTTGCCTATAGACCACCGCAACACTTCCGGGATTCTGAAATCATGGAGGACAGAGGAGAGAGCAGCGGGAGCAAATTAATGAATGTGGATGAGAGCCTTGATGTAAGTGGTTGTATGGCAGACGGATAGCAATTTACAATGTCCGGGATATGTTTGGCTAAGTCAGTGATTTTTGCACCTGAGAAGGAATATGTGATGCCTTTTGGGATTAACATGTCTGACAATGGAGTCACCTACAAGGATCCGTTCTGGAGGTGGGAAAAGACGGTGTCTAACATGAGCTAGTAGCAGAGGGTTTGTGTCAACATTTGATGGGCTGCTGTTAAGCTAGTAGCACAGGTGACAGGGAGGGCCAAGGGGATGGAAGGGGACAGCCGAGAACTTTTACAGGCGGGAGAGGGGGATCGGGAGTTGGAAACGCTAGTGTGTGGGGGTGAAGGACACGGAGTAGAACGTTTTACATTCCGGCGCGCAGCTCTACATCCATGCTCAAGCTGCGGGGCTTACTACTATCGGCTATCGCTAGCATAGTCAGCTAACGGAACAACGACGTTAGACCAGAGTGCCCGTTCTGAAGAAACTGCACCTTGGATGTCACCAGAAGCGCCAGAAGAAGGTAAAGCGGAGGTGTCGGAGCATTCGGACAGGGGAGCGTAACGGTTGGAGAGCTGAGGGGAATCCATGGGATCAAATAAAGGGGGCGAAAGCTTCCTTTTACCTCTCACGACAGTCACCCAGGATGAACGAGCAGGCCATGGGGCAACGCCCGACAGCTCCAAACGATCCAACCGAGACAGGAGATCAGCTTGATGGCCAAGGAGATCCATGTTGAGTGGATTTCAACTCGGCCCTTGTGTGATATCCAAAGTCGGGTCCATTTCCTCAGAGCCAGAGTCCCAAAACAGTCAAATCAATGATGACATTGATAAAACAGGTAAAAAACACTTGATACAACAGGCTAAAAACACTTAAAAACAGAGTAACAAATAGTAGCAGTAGTAGTAGTAGTTTATTCAGTCATCATCTCACACAATACAATATACAGTAAGTACACCATCATTTAACAATATTTGATTTTACAGTGACTGAAAAGGTACATACTGAATCATAATGCTTATATATGCCTGTCCTATATTCTTAACAAAAATGAAGACTCCAAAACAGTATTCTAAAAGAAAATAGCAAAAAAACAGTATTATTCACCCTTGTAGTTTTACAAACCATTTTCTTAAAAACCAAAAGCGAATTACTCATTCTTAACTATATATCAGCATTGTTCCACAAGTTAACCCCAATAATAGAAATAGACCTCCTTTTAATCCCTTTCTTAACTTTTTGAACAGTACATTTACAAATATCTCTCAAATCATATTTTCTTTCATGTATTGAAAAAAACCTTTGCAAATCAAATCAAATCAAATGTATTCGTAAGGCCTGACAACACACGTTAATGTCCCCATGGGCCGGACACGTGTGCACCATAAACGGCGTAAGTCGTTATTGCCCGCCATGCATTGAACGCCAACAACGGCGTAAATCGTTTTTGGGATCAATATTATATTTTTTCATATTATATATAATTCATCCAGCCTCCCTCCGGACTGGAGCGGCACCCTGTCTGAGATTGCAACGCCTCAATACCGCCACCTGGTGGATGGTCGGGCGAGTTACACTCACGTCAAACCGGAAGTGGCGATCGGTGCATCGAGTAAATCCCTCCGGCAGTCATATCTTGTTACGTGGGTCCAGACAAACACTCGGGTGCATTTGGATCGCTTTCGAAACGCAATAATCGATATGATTTCGGCGTTTATTGCGCCATACAAACTGGAAATGGATCTAGGAGATCGACATCAAATAATTGGGATCTTTTTCCTCCAGTCTCATCGGCGAACGGTAAGAGGACACTAACGTTATTTTTAGCCCGATTGTCCATTTCCTTGTTTGCAATCAGTCTGATCAATATATCAACCCATACTAAATAAAGCCGTTACTGACGATCAAGGAATTATCGGGATCGGGATTGGGATGTGAAAGTACGCATCCTTCAGGTCTATGGAGGTGAACCAGTCCCCCACTCTGACGGAGCTTATCAGGTGTTTGACGGTCAACATCCTGAACCGCCTCGTCACAATCAGCCGATTGCACACAGACAGATCCAGAATAGTACACCTCCCGATGTCTTGGGCACCAGAAAATACCGGGAGTAAACGCCACACATCGTGTCCTCCTTTGGGACCACAACGATGGCTTGCTTCACTAACAGAGATTGGATCTCGTCGGCCAGAGCTGTCACTGCTGCTGACCCTGACAACAGGGTCTGTACCAAACCTGAAAACGGAGGGTGAGGTTGCGCAAACTGCAACACAAGCCCCCGCCTCAGCATTCTCTCCATCTACCTCGACATACGGCACTGCTGTAGCCATATGTGATGATAATCCCAAAGCGCCATTTGGCGCTGGTCCGCCAGGAACCATAGATAGGCAGCCCGGTCTCACCCGCTGTGCGTTGCCAACCCTGGACCCACCAACCGCGTGAGCAGGGCGTCTCGTGGAGCCGGGATATCGCACCCTGACACTACCAACGAGGCAATCGCACCCAAGGGGGGACCTCGACAGAAAGGGCCGGTTTGATACGGGGGAAGCTGACATCACACTGGGTGACAAAAGCTCCCCCACAGAACACCTCCCCGGCATGGATTGCTGAGGAACCGTTCTACAGCTGGACATGCAAGGCGCGAGGTCCCCACACTGCCCGATAGGGTGGGTTCCTACACACCGTAGCCCTGCAGTGATATTACTACCACCAAAATCACGCACGCCTGCCTGACCACCGCCGGTCTTCCGGCCGTGGGAGGCACTGACGTGATACCCGGCCTGGCGAGGGCGGGGCTGGGTGAACTCACGCTGCAACCCCCTGGGCATCGAGTTCCCCCGCTGACAACCTTCGTCGTTGACAGACACAACACCAGGCTCACCAAACACAGACGCAGAATGTGTGGCATGGGAGCCACTTGACAGCACAACATTCTCACCGACAGACCCAGGCCTAGCCAGCAATTGGGTGTCAGCTCCTGTCCCCATGAGAAGCTAAACATGGGGCCGCTTGCGCTTCATTGAAGGCACGCTGCCCGCAGCCAAAGGAAACAAATCAGAGCCCTTATCCCGCTGGTGTTGGGGGGGGGGGAGTGACCGGAGAGCGAGCTAGACACAGCTAGACGGTGACGGTTTTTTAGGGCATGCTCATCTAATGTAGCCGATCCCTCAGCCGCCAAGGCTGTCGGCCTTGCGATCACCTGTTGTCTTTGTGTCCAGGGTACCTCAGGCGGGGGAAACATGGCCTCTGGTTGAGGGCCTCGCCACAGCCGCTGACGAGGCCGCGCCCTCACCTCTGGCTGCGCAGTGTGAGGCGGTGTGGGGCCTAGGTCAAATACCGCCCGCACTCCTGCGGAAAGACCAAAGTCCCTCTGCGGAGAGGGGAGCCGTGAGGAGGGAAAAAACGTCTCTCCTCCTCAAGGGGAGACTGATCCAACCAAGATGTCTGTAAACAAGCGTTGACAGCATCCTAGCCCTCCCTGCGGTTATAGCTTGAGGCTAGGTCAAAGCTAATAAGTTTCAAGTTCAAGTTTCAAGTTTCTTTAATAGTTGTCATACAGAAGTACAGAATACTTTTATACAAAATGCTTCTTACTGTTACGCTCCAGAGACTGTGCAAGACAAGATAAGTATGAAATAAAATAACATAGTATAGCATGTAAATTAGAAGTAAAAAAAATGAGGTCACAGTGTTCAGAATAGACATATGTACAATGTTCGATGCAGAATAGACGTAACTGAGTTACCATATAATATACAATACTATGCAGTGTACTAATATACAATACTATATAGTGCAATGCAGAAATGGGATGAGGTGCAATTTAGGTACAATTTACAGTAGGTGTACGAGTTGTAGTGCAAATCCTTTATCAATAAATATAAAGTGTGTTTGTGTGATCTAAAGTGTGGAGAGTGGGTGCTGTAGTGTGTTGTTTGTTTAAGTGAGTGTGTGGGTGTGTGTGCTGTGTGCATTTGATGGTTGTTGCATAGTGTTTATTGTTCGTTTAGCAGCCTGATGGCCTGGGGATAGAAGCTTCTTCTGAGTCTTTCTGTGCTCGCCTTAAGACTCCGGTATCGCTTGCCTGACCGCAGCAGTTCAAAGAGGCAGTTGTTCGGGTGGCTTGAGTCCTTAATAATTCTCTTAGCCTTCCCCCTGCACCGCTTGTTGTAAATGTTCTGGAGGGTGGGAAGCCCCCCTCCAATTGTGCGTTCGGCTGAACGTGTCACTCTTTGTAGTCTGCTACGGTCTTGTGCAGTGCTATTCCCAAACCAGGAGGTGATGTTTCCAGTCAGGATGCTCTCTATTGTACATGAGTAGAAGTTCCTAAGTGTAACTGAGGGGTACAATTCCCTGACTGTATTGAATAAGTATGGTATCATTAAAGGGGAACTATCTTATAAATGGCCTTTTTGAGTGTTTAGCATTGTTTCCTAGCTATGTGAACTTATATTAATATGATCTATGTCTCAAAATTCTCATATTGGCGCATTCTTCCAATTCTCCTCTCACAATATTCACCCTCACTGAACTGAGTCGTTTGAAAATGTGCCTATATGTGATGTCATATAGTCACTGCTGCATGTTAATGTTCAGGCGAAGACGACGCTCCGCAGTGGTTTAGGAGCCCAGGCTCAAAACAGCTCGAAATCTTGAGGTAGAAAAATGCTGTTTTTGAGGACTTGATTAGAAATACAAAACAATGAATAAAAAAAATATATATATTACAGAGGTGTTCCATAGACTCACAGGAATTGTGTAAAAGTGCCCAAATAGTGAAAGAAATAGTAAAATAGTTCCCCTTTAAACCACTACTGAGTTATGTACATTACTACTGGCCATACAGTACACATGTATATGAGATGAACACCCACACAATAACACGGCTTAACAAAGAAAGTACTGTTTATAATATTTATTAGAAGAGCACCAAGATTATCTTACATTTATTAAGAATTAGAGCTGCGCTTGTAAGGCGAAGAATGTGCATGAATAGGTCAAGAGCGTAAGTCCATGAGCATATTACGAAGGGGATAATTAATACCACCTGTAGCATAAGAATTATATAAGGTACACTAGTAGGTCAGCTGGAGATACTAGGGGGGTTCCCTCCGGTTGTAAGCCAGCAGGGGAGAGGATTTGTCGGTAGCAAAAGTCTGGATCAACGAGGAATAAGGAGACTCCAGGTACAGGAGACGGTGCAATAATCCCTTGATCCGTAGACAAAGCAACAGCTATTCTCCGGTATGCACTGCCGCATGGATGAAAGCTAGCCAGCCTCAGAGTCCTAGAGGCGGGCTCGACGGGGCTCCTCACAGGGTAAATCCCACACGGTAGTGGGGGTAGACGATTCTCTGCTCCAGCAGCCACAGGACCAAAGCAATATAATCCAGCCGAAAAGGGCTCTGTAGTCGTCGGTGTAGGTTATCCAGTGTACATATCCACACGGTTCTCGTCTAGGGCTCCTCGGATGACGGCACAAGGTTAGGCCGCCCAGCCTGGATAAGCACACTAGCTCGGTACGATGAAACGTTGGTAATGCTGGTCACTGTAGAACGGTAGCCGCACGATACACTATACATAATAGACTATTACTTAATAATAGAATAGGTCGAACTCGACGATACAGCGTTAAACTCTGACACTTCAGCTATCAATTCGCACGCGGTCTCAAGGCTCTATTTCGGGGCAAAACGGGCCCACTTCACAGCACGTTGTATCGTGGTGAAGGCTTCAACTTATTGGGGTAACACACTGCTGTATCCACCTGCAACGTATTTATACGTAAGGTGAATAATCTAGTACAAGCCTTATTTCTGTCTCGTATTACTGCGCAAATCTGGGCATGTTGAGACATGTCTTAGCGGTGACTTTGAACTAGACATTGGGGGTATGGCCGTGGCGCCTAGGGGTTCGCTGTCCAATAGGAGAACGAATATTATGGTCTGGCCTGTACTAGGTAAAGGGATATTCCGTGTATATGTACAAAGAATATACAAGGGATATCAGACGATATACAAATACTATACAATATATCTCAAGTAATAAATATATATATTCGGTTTAATCTGACCCTTTGTAACAGCCGCCTCCTAATTAGTCCGCACCTAATTAGATAAGCAGAGACAGATTAACCGCACTGTCCACTACTCAATGTCCGTTGTGAGGAGTAGGGCAATTCACAAAGTCAGGGGGTCATGGTCGTCATTAAGAGAGTCGGGGAGCCTTGGCAACTCTATCAGCCTCGCCATGGGTCGGGTGTATGTCCGCCCCTGGACGAGCACTTCTGCCGCTCTGACCTTTCCGTCGGCACCAGTGATCACTTTGCTTACGCGGCCGGCCGGCCACATAGCTCGGGGTAGTGACTGGTCGATTATCATGACGACTGTGCCCTCCGTCAAATTGTCTCTTTCTTTTACCCATTTCTGGCGGGTCTGTAGAGACGGTAGATAGTGGAGGAGGAAACTGTTCCAAAACTTGTCAGCCAATACTTGACTGTACCTCCACATTCTTCGGCCGTTCGCTTCTTCAGGTCTGTACACTGTCTGTGGGAGCGCGGGGTCCAGCCGCCCCATCAAGAGAGTGTTGGGGGTGACTGGGTCGACATCTGCTACATCACTTGAGACGTAACCGAGGGGCTTTGAGTTCAATACTCCCTCGATCTCCGTGAGGACTGTCGTGAGGACTTCTTCCGCCACGGTCTGGGCCCCAAGCACGGCGTACAGGGCTGTCTTTATTGAACATACTTCTCGTTCCCAAGTTCCCCCGAAGTGAGGTGCATTCGGGGGGTTAAACTGGAAATCAATCTGAGAGGGAGCGAGGTGGGTCTTAAGTTCTGGGCCCATAGCTTGGAAGCTCTCTCTCAGCTTTCTTTCTCCGCCTTTGAAGTTTGTCCCGTGATCAGACAATAATATAGACGGTTTTCCTTTTTGCGCTGTGAATCTCCGGAAGGCCATAACAAGGAATGAGTCCGTACTCATGGTTGGAAGGAGTTCTATGTGTATCGCTCGGGTGGTCATGCATTTGAATACAATACCCCACCGCTTCTCCGTCCCTCTTCCTTTCTTCACATACAGCTGGCCGAAACAGTCCATACCGGTGGAGTGAAAGGGCTTGTCGCCGAGTCGGAGGCGACAGGGGGGTAGGTCAGCCATCCGGGGTATACTGGGCTGTGCTCGCCACTTGCGACAGTCTAGACAGGTCCGCTGGAAGCGTCGTACTGCTTCTCTTCCTTGCAGTATCCAATAGCGACGTCTGATCTCCGCGAAGACTCTCTCTGCCCCTGCGTGGTGCACGTCCTCGTCGTATTTCTTTATGATGAGCTCTGTGACCTTGTGTCGGCTGTTTAAGACTATCGGGGACTTGACGTCATCCGTTAAGTCTGGGGCCCTCCTCAGACGACCACCCACTCTGATGAGATTATGGGCGTCGCTCTCAGGGGCCAAGTGGAGCAGTCTGCTGTCTGACGGGACTGGCTTTGATCCCTGCAGACAGTCTAGCTCGTCGGGGAACAAGTCTCTTTGGGCTCGCTGTAGCAGAAGGAGTTCTGCTTCTTCGTAGTTAGCTGCATTAATGTCAGTAGTGGAGGGAACCTCAGGGTGGTGCCACAGGAATGTCTTTAACTGCGCACTCTCAAGGGTGGGGCAGTCGTCTATGTTGGGATCCGTGGGAACTGGTGTGTGTGTCAACCCACAGAACATAGATTTCTTCATCTCTGCCTCCTCTTTACTAGCCTCCCGTGTGGTGGGTGTAGGCCACTCTTCTTCCGGGAGCTTGAGGAACTCGGGACCGTCACTATAGAGATTGTGACGTGTGAGGTCATCCAGGGACATTCCCCGTGTGATGACGTCTGCTGGGTTCTGTTTTGTGTCCACATACCTCCAGCATGCTGCTTCTGTTAAATCTTGGATCTCTGTGATTCTGACTCCCACGAAGACCTTGTATCTACACGAATCGGACTGGATCCATGTGAGTACGGTCATGGAGTCTGACCACAGGACTGTTCCTCTCACCGGGATGGTGAGCTCACGTTGGATTAACGTGGCGAGTTGCGCTCCTACTAGGGCTGCGCAGAGCTCTAGACGCGGGATAGATTGTTGCTTGCGGGGGGCTATTCCCGAGCGAGCCAGGATGAAGGCAGTATGTATTTCTCCTCCCTCCTCTCGGGCCCGCAAGTAGGCCACCGAACCGTAGGCCACTTCGGAGGCGTCGCTGAAGACGTGCAGGTCCATCTGACACGTCTCCAGCCGCACTGTGGGTGGGAAGTAGCTGCGGCGCACGTTGACACCTGGGAGCGAGCTGAGTTCTGTCTCCCACTCTCTCCATGTGGAGGCAAGGTGGTCGGGTATGGGGTCGTCCGAGCCCTGGTCCTTGTCCCACAGCGCTCGTACAATCATCTTTGCCCTGGTGGTGTAAGGTAGAATACATCCCAACGGGTCATATTGTCTGGCGAGTGCTCTGTATACACTCCGTCTGGTGGTCGGTAGTGAAATCGACCTTCCCTGCTCCTTGGTCAGGGGTGTGTGTCTATAATGGAGCGAGTCTGTTTTGAAACGCCAGACCAGTCCCAATGTCATTTCTTGGGCTTCACCTGGGATGGTCGCCATCCAGGTCTCGCTGCTTGCTGCCTTGTCCTCTGGGGAGAGGCTGCGCAATACTTGAGGGTCGCTGCTGGCCCACTGCCGGAGATCAAAGCCGCCTTTGATCAGGGAGGCGCGGAGCAGCGCACGACGCCGCCAGTCAGTTTTCTTTGTGTGTCCCGCTGTGATTAGCTTGTCAATCTCAGCGCGGTACACAGTAGCTTGAGCGGGGTCTCTGGCTAGGCGCCGCTCTGTGTTCAGTAGATATCGCTCCGTCGCTTCTTTTGGGGCGTGGAAGGTAGGCATACCCTCTCGCCTCAGGAGTGGAGTTGCGTATCTCATCACTCCGTTGACTTTGACTCTCTTTGTCCCCTGCTCGAGGAGGGCTATGGCGTAAATGTCTTCCTTGGAACGAATGTGTTTCTTTTCGTTCTTAAAGGGCATTGTCTCTAGTGTCCATAGCCTCTCGACGTGCTGTAAGAGGGTGGTGTCTTCTTCTGTCACTCTGGAGTGGAGGCAGCGAGTGGCTGCTGTTCGGTTGGGAGACCTGGAGAGGGGGCCTTGTAGCGTCCATCCTAGGCGGGTCTCGACTGCTGCAGGACAGCCTCTGGGCCCAGTGTGGACCCGGTCCATCGGGACGATGAGGTGTGCGTGGTCGGATCCTATGAGCAGGGTCGGGGTGGCGCCGTCTATGAGCGGTATAGGTAGTTGACGCAGGTGCACGTATTTGTCCATCAGCTTGGCGATGGGGTAGGTGTACCGCGACAGGCCTATGTCTTGGCTGGTGAAAGCGTTAGTGATCCTATACCGTCTCTCTGGCTGCCCGCTTGCTGCGATAGTGAAGGAGACGTTCTCACCCTTGATCGTCTTCAGGTCTCTTCTTATAGTCCGAATCGTCATCGTTTCTTCGCTCCCCCGCAGCCCTAGCTGGGCCGCAGCGGATGCGAGGAGGAGGGTCTTTTCTGACCCGTCGTCAAGGACGGCGTAGGTGTCCATGACCTTGTCCTCATAGCTCAATGTTACGCGGACCACCTTCAAGAGCACCCGGGCGCCCCCGCTGCTGGCGGGGTCAATGTACATAACGCTTGCTTTGGTGCTGCTTGAGGGTGCGGGTTTTCTTCTGTTACTGTCATGTAAAACGTCCAAGTGGGCTCCGTCACACCGACTACACCTCTTCTTTAAGCGGCACTCGGCTGCCATGTGACTGCGCGCACAGTGGTACAGCGGCGGTTGGACTTTATCCATTGACTCACCTCGTCGGCTGTCATCTTCTTGAACGTGTCACAGTGTGACAGCCAGTGTTCCTTTTCGCAGTACTGGCATACAATCTTCCACTTCTCTTTCGTCGAGGGGGTGCTGTGGTTCTTGTTACGCGGTACTGATTCGGCTTGGTGCATGACGGTCACCAGCCTGCGGTTATCGTTTGATCTCCTAGGTCCCTCTCTGGAGCTTGGTACACTCCGCACGAACGTATCCAGTCGTAGGCTGCTGACTTCTCTCGCCAGGAAGTCGGCCAGGTCTAGGAGGGATGGCTCGGGACCGTTGGGATCACGGTGGTCTCTTTGCCGCCTGAAGCGCTCTTGTCGGCGGGCGGAAGCTTCTCTAATATTCTTTCAACATTAGAGTTCGCGTACAGTTCGTGCCTACCCTTTTCCTTTTGTGCCCCCAGCATCCCTACCAGGGATTGTACCTTGATAGAGAGGTCATCCAATGAGCGATTGTCTGTGGCTGGGGGTAGACGGTCAATATTCCTTATCTCTTGTATTACGTAGTCCCATATGCGTCCATAACGTTGGTCGAGGGCTACTAGAGCCGCGGTGTATGGGGTACTTGAGTTGGAATATGCCAGCGCTATATTATGCGCTCTGGGCACCTTCAGGTGCTTGAGTAGGATAGCATACTTGTACGTCTCATCGGGGACATCGGACATCATTGTCTCTAAGCACATTCGTAGCTCTGTGTACTGTGCTCTGTCCTCGTGTGTGAAGTCCGGGAACGTCGGTGTGCCAAGGTACGATGCCATGGATGGCTGGCACATCGGTGAGCGTTGGGGGAGAGGCCTCCTAGGCGAGTCTCCCCTTACGTGTCGTTGTGGGCTGGTACCTGGTGGGTACCAAGGCCCGGGTACCCAGGTGCTGTTCCTCGGGGCTGGTCGTGCGTCAAACTCACCCTTGAGTTGAGTCGGGGGTCTGTAACGCAGGGCCTCGGGGGTAAAGTCTGGGCTGTACTGGACCTCCTGGTCCTGTGGAGTACGATGCTGCTGGTGGGCTTGACCTTCCTCCTCTTCCTCTTCTTCTTCCTCTGCCAGGTCTTCTAGATCCTGTAATCGTCTATTTAGTCTCTCAGCGGCGTAGGCCGGTTCTTCCCTGTTGCTGGGTCTCGCATGGACCGGTCGGGGAGGGGGTTCGGAGACGTGTATAGGCTCTTTCTGTTGGCCGGGCTCCGGGTCGCTTGATCGGGTAGGGGAGGGTGCCCTAGACCCTTGTCTTGACGAGGCCCTGGAGCTCCGTGCGGAGGGAGGGGGGGTCGCCCTGGCAATCAGTTGCTCCATTATCTGCGCTTGTAATCGGTCGCGCTCGGCTTCGCGCTTGATGTGAGCGAGGTCGCGCTCTGCTTCGCGCTGGGCTTGGGCTGTGTCGCGCTGTGCATTGGCGGCTTCGCGCTGTGCATCGGCGGCGGCGCGCTGGGCTTCGGCGCGGTCTCTTTCAATATTCTCTTCCGTCTGGAGGCGTCTGGTCTCCAGGCGTATGCGGTCGTCTTCACTCCTTTGCTGCGCCTGGAAGCGCTCTCGCTGGGTCGCAGAGTGTTCGCGTTCACTGAGGGCTTGCGCTTGGAGCTGCGCGTGGAAGCGTTCTCTTTGGTCTGCAGATTGTTCGCGCTCACTCAGTTGTTGAGCCTGCAGGCGGTCTCTTTCCATGGTAGAGTGTTCGCGCTCACTTTGGTGTTGCGCTCGGAGGCGCTCTTGTTCCATGGAAGAATGTTCGCGCTCGCTAAGCGTCTGTGCTTGGAGTCGATCGCGTTCAGTGGAGGCTGCCAGGGTGGCTGTTACATCCCAATGTATATATTCCCCAGTGTGTGTCTCCATGTGTGTGTGTTCTCCATTTTTGTTTCCTCCCTCCAGCCATTGTTCCCTCCACCATTGGTCCCTGCCAGACCTGCCCTTCCATTATAACAACACAGCACCGATTGGTGGATGGTTTTCCAGACTCCAACACTCAATCAACACCACCCAATCATGGATCACCCCACACCTGTTAAAACATGGCTTCTCACTTCAGTCACTCTCTGGCATGAGGCTAGGCCTAGTGTGATTTTGTAACCTGTAACTTTGACAATATTGCATTTCGTTTATTGGCCTTTGGTGCTTAGTGGAAATTGCCTTGTGTGTGTATGGCCACAGAGAGAGCATTGTTAGTTATAGTTTGTTTTTGTATATATTCTGCCTTTGTTTTATGTATCATTAATGTGTTTTTCTCTCTTTCTCAGGAAGCACAGATGGGGTGAGCTGCCATTTCCTTTGGATATTGTTTTCTCCTGTTTTGGTTAGGTAAGAGTAGTTTAGGTAATGTAATTTCTTTTACCATAGATTAGATTGGGTTTATTTGGAGTATAGTGGTGTTTGTTTGTTGTTTTGGCCTGGGCTCACCCTTGAGCTACATGTGCTTCCTTTGCATCTTTCAATAAATATCATTGTTGTTTACAAACGTGGTACATCTTTTCTGTCAACCAACTGTTATGTTACAGCCCTTTACCCTTAGACTCACAGGGGTCGTAACATAAATGGGGGCTCATCCGGGATCTTGTAACCCGTGTTCAATTGTTGGTTGATGGATTTGGTGAACTGTGTTTGTTTACACTTGTATAGTTATTAATGAATTTGTGTGTAAAAATGGCATTTGTGTAAAAAAAAATAATGGCAGTTAGTACTTTTGATCTGGGGAAATTCTTGAGCAATCCTACTTGGGAAGCGCTGGATAGCTGCCGCAAGGCAGACTTAGTGGAGATTGCCACACATTTTAAACTCTCGGTTCAACAAAAGCATCTTAAGCAGGATATCAGGTGTCTTGTGGTAGATAAGCTGTTGGAGCAGGGGACGCTTGTTTTACCTGTGGTCTCTGATGAACATGCAAGTCCTCCTGGTGAACCTACGGAAGCACAGCCTTCTGAGGAGCAAGCTCATGGTGCTGAGAAGGCAGGTGTGAAAGTCACATTGCCACATTTTCACTTGGCCTCTCCTGTGTCATCTGGGTCTCGAGAAGGGGCCCAGGTCAAGGTTAGAATAGCCCGTCTCCAGATGGAGGCTCAGGAGAAGGCACAAGCACGTGAGGCGGAGTATCGGCTTCGTAAAATGGAGCTTGAGGCGGAAAATGAAAGGGCTGTTAACATCCGTAGGTTGGAGCTTGAGGTGGAAAAAGAGCTCAGACTGCGGGAGTTGGAGCTGGGAGACCAAAGGAGTGGATCCAACTCTGCTACACCGACTCCTCCACAAGGCCCGGGTATGTCCTCCTCCACAGCTTATTCATCACACACTTTTTATATAAGTAAACACATTGCTTTGGTGCCTCCGTTCCGAGAGACAGAAGTTGATACTTATTTTAATGTGTTTGAGCGTATTGCTGCTTCATTGCGCTGGCCAAGAGAGGTCTGGCCTTTGTTGCTTCAATGCAAATTGACTGGTAAAGCCCAAGAGGTTTGTTCAACACTTTCCCTAGAAGATAGTTTACTGTATGATACTGTGAAGGCTGCCATCCTTCGTGCATATGAGCTTGTGCCCGAAGCTTATAGGCAGAGGTTTCGCAGTCGCAAGAGAGCTGTCAACCAGACCTTTGTAGAGTTTGCTAGAGAGAAGGGAACTCTCTTTGATAAATGGTGTGCAGCAAGCAAGGCCTCAGATCTTAACTCTCTCAGAGAACTCATTCTATTAGAAGAGTTTAAGAATCGTTTGCCAGAGCGTATTGTAATTTACCTGAGTGAGCAGAAAGTGTCCACTCTGCAGCAGGCTGCTGTATTAGCTGATGAGTTTGCGCTAACCCATAAAACTGTGTTTGTAGATAGGCGTGACTCGTTTCTCCCCCATGATTTCTCTCAGAGACCTTCTGTCCCCAACCATCCAG
This sequence comes from Notolepis coatsorum, assembly GCF_963971535.1. NCBI lineage: Eukaryota > Metazoa > Chordata > Actinopteri > Aulopiformes > Paralepididae > Notolepis > Notolepis coatsorum. The sequence goes on from NC_140175.1 coordinate 101,294,176, forward strand.
AATTCACACACCCCCGACCAAAAATGTCACCTCCACGCTCAAAAGAGGAGCGGACATGTTACTACTGTCATAAATCTGGTCATGTTATTTCTGACTGTTTAACATTGAAACGTAAGCAGCAACCGTCCTCTCAGAACTTTAGGCAACCCAAAGGGGTTGGTCTGATTAAAATGGCACCTGATTCCGATCAACAGATGCACAATGATCAGGATGTTCTCGATCCTTGTTTCAGGCCATTTACTTCCAAGGGTTTAGTTTCCTTGACAGGGGATCCAAAAGATCAGTGTACAGTTCAGATCTTACGAGATACTGGAGCCTCACAATCCTTTATCCTCTCTGATGTACTACCTCTGTCTGAGAAATCTTCCTGTGGTTCTAGTGTCCTAGTTCAAGGTATTGAGATGGGTTTCGTGCCAGCCCCGTTACACTGTATTCATGTACAATCTGATTTGGTCACTGGTTTCTTTAAAATAGGGGTGAGACCTTCCTTGCCAGTTAAAGGCATTTCCTTTATCATGGGAAATGATTTAGCTGGAGGACAGGTGAACGCTGTGCTAGAAGTGTTGGATCACCCAGACACAGATTCTCTGCCTGATGACTTGTCACAGAACTTCCCTGAAGTTTTTTCTGCAAGTGTTGTCACTCGGGCTCAATTGAAAAAGATGATGAAATTAATTTGTCTGACTCTGTTTTTGCTTCAGCCTTTGTCAGGGAGGAGTTGCTGGCTCCAACTTCTGATACCGCTGACAAACCACAGACTCATAGTAAGGTACCCCCACAGACAACTGTAACTAGTTCCGACGCATTGAAGTTACCCGTTACTCGTGAAATGCTAATTACTGCCCAGAAGGCTGACCCTTCTCTTGCAAAATGTTTCTCTTCTCTTGAAACAGAACAGAGGAGAGAGTTGCATTCTTATTTTGTGGATGAAGGAGTTTTGATGCGTACATGGAGGTCCCATGGTACTAGACTGGCAGAGCATGCACAATCGGAGATAGGGCTACCAGATCAGGTACCAGACTGGAGCACTGTTTATCAGATTGTTGTCCCTGCAGTTTATCGTCAGCATGTACTGTTCTTGGCCCATGACCAGCCTTGGTCTGGACACTTGGGAGTCACTAAAACATACAACAGAATACTTCAACATTTCTTTTGGCCCGGTTTGAAGTCTGATGTAGCACAGTACTGTCGTACCTGTAGTACTTGTCAGATCACCGGAAAGCCAAACCAGGTAATTCCACCTGCTCCCCTCTGTCCTATACCAGCGGTCGGTGAACCATTTGAACATGTCATAGTTGACTGTGTTGGTCCGTTGCCAAAGACCAAAGCCGGCAATCAGTTTTTGTTGACAATATTGTGTACCGCCACCCGTTTCCCTGAGGCTATCCCTCTTCGCAGAATTACAGCGCCTGTAATAATTAAGGCTTTGACGAAGTTCTTCTCCACGTTTGGACTGCCTAAGGTAGTACAAACGGACCAAGGCACCAACTTCCTGTCTAGGTTATTTGAGCAAGTGTTACAGTCCCTGGGTATCCGACATATAGTGTCCAGTGCCTACCACCCTGAAACTCAGGGGGCTCTAGAACGTTGGCATCAGACATTAAAGTCCATGTTGCGTAAATATTGCTTAGACACAGAGAAAGATTGGGATGAGGGTGTCCCCCTTGTTCTATTTGCTGCGCGAGAGACCATACAGGAGTCTCTTGGTTTCAGTCCTGCTGAGCTCGTTTTCGGGCACACTGTTAGAGGGCCTCTGAAAGTTCTTAAAGAACGGTTCATGTCAAAGGGTGCCAGCACACCCACTAATGTTCTAGATTTTGTTAGCCAGTTTCGAGAGCGACTGCATCAGGCGTGCTCTCTCGCAAAAGAAGCGCTCTCTTCTTCCCAGAGAACTATGAAACGGCACTATGACGAGAAAGCTGTTTCTCGATCTTTCCAGCCAGGTGATAAGGTTCTAGTCCTGTTACCTATCCTTGGTTCTGCTCTTTCCGCTCGTTTTTCTGGACCGTATGCAATAGACAAGAAGATAAGTCATACAGACTATGTGGTTCGCACCCCTGATCGTAAACGTCACTCTCGTGTTTGCCACATCAATATGCTTAAACCATATTTTTCCAGAGATAGTGTGCAGGTGAAGACCTCAGACCAGACAGCCGGACTGGCGGTCTCTGCTGTTGCCTCAACTCCAATAGTTCCGGACTCTCCTGACGTTAGTGGTGAGGATGTAGATGGCTTAGAGTTGCGCAATGCAGCCCATCAGGGTGCTAGATTGTCCAACACTGAGATGTTATTGAACCTGCCCACTCACTTAGCACACTTACCTGAGGAGCAGCGAGAGGACATCACAAATTTGATTCAGGCCTACATGGCTCTGTTTGGTGATGTTCCCTCCTGTACTTCTGTATTGGCCCATGATATTAATGTTAACAATGCTGTGCCTATCAAGCAACATGCATACCGTGTTAACATCACCAAGAGAGCCATGATGCAACAGGAGGTTGACTATTTGTTAAAACATGGTTTAGCCAAGCCAAGTTGCAGTCCCTGGAGTTCACCTTGCTTGTTAGCTCCCAAATCGGATGGAACTCCTAGATTTTGTACTGATTTCCGAAAGGTAAATGCTGTCACCGTGCCTGATTCCTTCCCACTGCCCCGCATGGAAGATTGTATTGACAACCTTGGATCTGCCACCTATGTTAGCAAACTAGATTTGTTAAAGGGTTACTGGCAGGTCCCTTTGACCCCCCGTGCCTCGGAAATCTCGGCGTTTGTTACTCCTGACAATTTTTTGCAATATACTGTAATGCCTTTTGGAATGCGTAATGCCCCGGCCACTTTCCAGCGACTGGTGACCCTAGTCCTGGCTGGTGTTCCAAATTGTAATGCCTATCTCGATGACCTGGTTGTCTATTCGACCAACTGGCGTGACCCCATGACAACCTTACAAACTGTCTTTGACCGCTTAGCTGGAGCCTCCCTGACCCTTAACCTTGCCAAGTGTGAGTTCGGCAAGGCTACGGTTACCTATCTTGGTAAGCAGGTAGGACAAGGACAAGTGCGTCCGGTGGATGCAAAAATATCTGCAATCACAACTTTTCCAGTGCCTACTACTAGGCGGGAATTGCGTAGATTCCTTGGGATGGCTGGGTATTACCGTGGTTTTTGCCGAAACTTTTCTTCTGTCGTCACTTCTCTCACTAGCCTGTGTAGCCCGTCCAAACCATTCATTTGGACAGCTGATTGTCAAAATGCATTTGATGGTGTTAAAGCTCTCTTATGCAGTTCCCCTGTTCTCTCTGCTCCAGATTTCTCCCTGCCATTCCAGCTGGAGGTGGATGCCAGCGGGGTGGGAGCTGGAGGGGTGTTATTACAGGAAGATCACGATGGTGTCAGTCACCCGGTTTGTTATTTTTCCCGGAAATTTAACAAACATCAACTAAACTATTCCACTATTGAAAAGGAGACTTTGGCTATGTTGTATGCGTTGCAACATTTTGAGGTGTATGTCGGTTCGAGCGTATTACCAGTGGTAGTATACACCGACCACAACCCATTGGTTTTTCTGTCGCGGATGTACAACCACAATCAGCGCCTCATGCGTTGGGCGCTCATAGTGCAAAATTATAACCTCAGCATAAAGCATAAGAAGGGGTCTGAGAATGTGTTGGCGGATGCTCTATCTCGGAGTTAAATCTCTTGTGCGGTCGACTTGTTTGTTGACTGGTTCATTGTTGTACCGACGGCTTATTTTTGTTTTTTTCATAGCTCTTTACTTTGGAGTACAAGTTATCTCGGAGATGGGGATCTCGTTGTTAAAGAAAAACATGTTTTGTTGGTGGTATGTGTTATGTGTCAAACATGTTTTTGTCTTATGTATGGGGATGTTACATCCCAATGTATATATTCCCCAGTGTGTGTCTCCATGTGTGTGTGTTCTCCATTTTTGTTTCCTCCCTCCAGCCATTGTTCCCTCCACCATTGGTCCCTGCCAGGCCTGCCCTTCCATTATAGCAACACAGCACCGATTGGTGGATGGTTTTCCAGACTCCAACACTCGATCAACACCACCCAATCATGGATCACCCCACACCTGTTAAAACATGGCTTCTCACTTCAGTCACTCTCTCTCTCTGGCATGAGGCTAGGCCTAGTGTGATTTTGTAACCTGTAATTTTGACAATATTGCATTTCATTTATTGGCCTTTGGTGCTTAGTGGAAATTGCCTTGTGTGTGTATGGCCACAGAGAGAGCATTGTTAGTTATAGTTTGTTTTTGTATATATTCTGCCTTTGTTTTATGTATCATTAATGTGTTTTTCTCTCTTTCTCAGGAAGCACAGATGGGGTGAGCTGCCATTTCCTTTGGATATTGTTTTCTCCTGTTTTGGTTAGGTAAGAGTAGTTTAGGTAATGTAATTTCTTTTACCATAGATTAGATTGGGTTTATTTGGAGTATAGTGGTGTTTGTTTGTTGTTTTGGCCTGGGCTCACCCTTGAGCTACATGTGCTTCCTTTGCATCTTTCAATAAATATCATTGTTGTTTACAAACGTGGTCCATCTTTTCTGTCAACCAACTGTTATGTTACAGCCCTTTACCCTTAGACTCACAGGGGTCGTAACAGTGGCGATAAATGCCTGCGCCAGCATCTTTTCCGCCTCGCTGGGGGAAGACACTGATGGAGGTGATCGGCTTCTGGCAGTGCTAGTTAGAGATCCGTTCTCCTGTCGCGCTCTGAGGAGGTCCATCTCCTGGGTGCGCGTCTCTTCTGGTGGTGGGTCGGGTTCCGTCCCTGGAGCGCTTTCTTTATCCTGGAGCTCTCCGGGGACTATCCCGTTGACGTTGTCGGGGGGTAAAGTCATGTCATGTCCCTCCTGGTCCCCCCCGTGAGCTTGGTCAGTTACGTTAGAACCCACTAGGGTCTCTACTGGCAGGGTCGCCTGGTCGGTAGGGTTTGACATACTTTTACTATCCGCTTTTTCCGCGTTTAACGTCTGTATAAAGCTAGGTAGTAGACTGGCAGCGTAGTCCTCTAGGTAAGGAGGTGGCTGCCGTCTGCGCTGCGGGCGATCTAGCTTAGGAGAACCGTTTGTGGAGTGTTCATCGTTGGCCATGTCAATATTAATATTATATTAATATTACGCTAATTACCATCCGGCTCGAAGGACCAATTGTAACTGAGGGGTACAATTCCCTGACTGTATTGAATAAGTATGGTATCATTAAACCACTACTGAGTTATGTACATTACTACTGGCCATACAGTACACATGTATATGAGATGAACACCCACACAATAACACGGCTTAACAAAGAAAGTACTGTTTATAATATTTATTAGAAGAGCACCAAGATTATCTTACATTTATTAAGAATTAGAGTTGCGCTTGTAAGGCGAAGAATGTGCATGAATAGGTCAAGAGCGTAAGTCCATGAGCATATTACGAAGGGGATAATTAATACCACCTGTAGCATAAGAATTATATAAGGTACACTAGTAGGTCAGCTGGAGATACTAGGGGGGTTCCCTCCGGTTGTAAGCCAGCAGGGGAGAGGATTTGTCGGTAGCAAAAGTCTGGATCAACGAGGAATAAGGAGACTCCAGGTACAGGAGACAATGCAATAATCCCTTGATCCGTAGACAAAGCAACAGCTATTCTCCGGTATGCACTGCCGCATGGATGAAAGCTAGCCAGCCTCAGAGTCCTAGAGGCGGGCTCGACGGGGCTCCTCACAGGGTAAATCCCACACGGTAGTGGGGGTAGACGATTCTCTGCTCCAGCAGCCACAGGACCAAAGCAATATAATCCAGCCGAAAAGGGCTCTGTAGTCGTCGGTGTAGGTTATCCAGTGTACATATCCACACGGTTCTCGTCTAGGGCTCCTCGGATAACGGCACAAGGTTAGGCCGCCCAGCCTGGATAAGCACACTAGCTCGGTACGATGAAACGTTGGTAATGCTGGTCACTGTAGAACGGTAGCCGCACGATACACTATACATAATAGACTATTACTTAATAATAGAATAGGTCGAACTCGACGATACAGCGTTAAACTCTGACACTTCAGCTATCAATTCGCACGCGGTCTCAAGGCTCTATTTCGGGGCAAAACGGGCCCACTTCACAGCACGTTGTATCGTGGTGAAGGCTTCAACTTATTGGGGTAACACACTGCTGTATCCACCTGCAACGTATTTATACGTAAGGTGAATAATCTAGTACCAGCCTTATTTCTGTCTCGTATTACTGCGCAAATCTGGGCATGTTGAGACATGTCTTAGCGGTGACTTTGAACTAGACATTGGGGGTATGGCCGTGGCGCCTAGGGGTTCGCTGTCCAATAGGAGAACGAATATTATGGTCTGGCCTGTACTAGGTAAAGGGATATTCCGTGTATATGTACAAAGAATATACAAGGGATATCAGACGATATACAAATACTATACAATATATCTCAAGTAATAAATATATATATTCGGTTTAATCTGACCCTTTGTAACACTAAGGATCTTCTGACTGACTTGGAACTTCCTTAGGCGCCTGAGGAAGTAGAGGCGTTGTCGTGCCTTCTTCACAACACTGTCAATGTGTGTGGTCCATGTCAAGTCCTCGGATATGTGGGCTCCGAGGTACTTGAAACTGTTCACTCTCTCAACCGGTGCCCCGTCGATGCTGAGGGGGCTGTAGTCCTTGACCCCCGACCTCCTGAAGTCCACAATCATCTCTTTTGTTTTGCTGACGTTCAGGGAGAGGCAGTTCTCCTGACACCACTGTGACAGATTCTCTACCTCTTCCAGGTAGGCCCTCTCGTCGTTGGCAGAGATCAGGCCCACCACTACTGTGTCATCAGCAAATTTGATGATTGTGTTGTTGTTCCGCTGTGCCACGCAGTCATGTGTGTACAGGGAGTAGAGGAGGGGGCTCAGAACACAGCCCTGGGGGGCCCCTATGTTGAGCGTGATGGATGAGGAGGTGCAGTTGCCTGCTCTTACCACCTGGGGTCTGCCCGTCAGGAAGTCCAAGACCCACTGGCAGAGGTCATAGTTCAAGCCCAGGTCCCTGAGCTTGGCTATGAGTTTGGAGGGGACTATGGTATTGAATGCTGAGCTGTAGTCGATGAACAGCATTCTCACATAGTTCCCCTGCCTCTTGTCCAGGTGTGATGCTGCTGTGTGCAGCACATGGGCTATGTTGTCCTCCGTGGACCTGTTGGGGCGATATGCAAATTGCAGGGGGTCCAGGTTGATGGGGAGGGAGGAACAGATGTAGCCCTTCACTAGCTTCTCAAAGCACTTCATGGCTATGGAGGTGAGGGCTACAGGGCGGTAGTCGTTGAGGCAAGCGGGCGTAGATTTTTTGGGTACAGGGATGATGGTGGACTTCTTCAGACAGGTGGGGATGACAACCTGTTCCAAGGACCTCAAAACCTTGCGTAATGTTTCGACGTCGGCTGACCCTAAGGCCCCACCACCCGACACCATTTTTTACAGAAAAAACAGCAATTCGAACAATGTTGCTAGTCGCTGCTAATTCTATACCGCGGCGGTATAGGCTTAACAGCCCACCAGCCACCTGCCGGGCCGACTCGCCTCATGGCGTCGGCCGGGCGGGACCCCGTTCCACCATGTCAGAGGCAAAGGACTGATGCCACCTGCTTCACAAGCACGGAGGACCAGTGGTGGCTGCAACAAAAGACTACTACTAGTGAAGCACTGCCTCACTAGTAGGAATGCAGCAACCTCCACTGTGGTGTGCACCCATGAAGGGGTAAATGAATAAATGAACGAAAACTCCACTAACACACTGCAGAATGGGCTAGCCCATACACACAAATGTTAAGGGGATGCAGACCAGAAAAACACCAGTCCCGCACACAATTCATAGATTCACAAAAAGCACACCAGCCCTAGGCCTCAGCCCATCCACCGATGAAATGGTAAACAAGCCCCAGTCAAAACTCCCAACAGTAGACACCGATTGACCGTCAGCATGAATAGTTAAGAGGAGGGAAGACCTTTTAGAAAAGACAGCCCTCGGCGGGGAACAAGAACGGAGACCCAGCATTGTAGCATTAGCATTAGCCACGCGCACTAGGATAGCCGGGAAAACACCCAAAACAGAGTCATATCCTGCCCCTCTCGCTAATACACAACTCGGCTGTCTCACGGGACAACGAGTAGTATCACAAATGCTAGCATTAATGCCTGGCAGCGCAGGCCCTACCTGTGCGCGACCTAGCCTGACAGCTAGCCGCCGCGCGACGTCCCTCGGTCCGCTGTCACGAGACAAGGAAACCCCAGGACAGGCCCGATACGCTGTTAGGATGTGCCGAGAAGATTCTAGGGGCTGGTGAATCTCCGGCGAAAACCCAACATTGTGTAATTTCTCTCTGCATTTCATAACAACTAGTTCATGGAGTGCACTGCAGCGTCCATGTTGGAAACAAAAAAAGAGGAAAGGGGGAGTGTGACCATGTCCGGCGTCTTATAGGAGGACGCTGGGGCGTGGCCTGGTCAGGTGCATTCGTGCAATTGTTTGTTCATGAGCACAGTAGGTGCTAGGAGATAAGAGTTATCTCATTATGGCGAAGAGTGAGACGCGATTGGCCAGTATGATAATATAACAACTAGTTCACGGAATGCACTGCAACGTCCATGTTGGAAACAAAAAAAGAGGAAGGTAGAGTGTGACCATGTCCGGCGTCTTATAGCAGGATGCGGGGGCGTGGCCTGGTCACGTGCATGTGAGTGCAAATTGTTTGTTCATGAGCACAGTAGGTGCTAGGAGATAAGAGTTACCTCATAATGGCAAAGAGCGAGACGCGATGACCAGTATGATCATATAACTAGCGTTTTTGGAATTACAGCAGAAAAGCTTAAAAACATACTTATATTCTCGAAGGTATTAACACAACAATGTATGAATGAAAAAATATAACGTTCCCACATCCGGAACGATAGATAATCGATGTTGAATGGGCCATAGTAATGTCAATATAGCTATAATATTTAAAAAGTTATAGCCCTGCAAAGAAGGTAAACATCTCCATAGGGTTACAGTGCTGGCAGACTGGGTATAATGATGGGCACAATGCCCGGCGCCCAATGTGTTTTAAACAAGTCAAGAAGAAAACATCACAATAAGTCAAAAACAAAACAAGAACACCATAAAGTCCCAAAAGTTTTAAATACAGTAAATGCAAAATAAATAAATGCAACACTCCCAGACACACCCAACGCGAAGGTAAGGAAAAACTCACTAAAACCAATAGGAAAAAATGCACCACAGGCAGTGTGGAGGAGAGAAACCTTAGAAGGGCCATTCAAGGGGGGATCTCCCTTCTTAGATGTCGGTGATAGTAGTGTTGCAATAAAACAGGCGGACAGTTGGTATAGGCATGCACTCATTATGTGTAGTGAAACACAGATAAAACGTGACCGTAGCAGGAAAAACAGGCTGGATGAGGGACAAGCAGCAGAAAATACTCAAATCAGTTAGCAAAACTCATTATATTCACGCTACATAACGTTTAGCTTCAGGAAGTAGTGTTTTTGTGCTTTTCACAGTGTCCTGACCTGAAAAACATAGGTGAGAATCAATGTTCCCCCTAAGGTGCGCCCGTGCGCGCGCGCGCACATGGCAAAACGCTCCCGCGCACATCTGAAATCGGTCGCAAAAAAAAATATATATATATATATTTTTTTTTATTCAACAAACATGACCATGTTCACGTCTTAAACTCATACTGAGGCCTTAGTTTAATTAGTGCAATTTAGTTAGTAGTTAAATTGCATATCATCATTAATTTATTTATTGTCACACAGAGCAGAAGAATTTTGCCAAAACAAACCAATAGTATCCAGCTGCAGAACGGCAGACCAGCCACACTCTCAGACCCAAACGCATTTCCTTTGATTTAATTATACATCAAATGATTTATGTCAAGGATTGCAATGCCTCGCTTGAATGAAGTTAACTTTTCACCTGGATAACATTAACATTCAGGGTGAATGTAATGTGAGAAATTGGGATAAAAAAGAAATATATATATATATATATATATATATATATATATATATATATATATATATATATATATATATATATATATATAATTTTTATTTATATATTTAATTTTTTTGATCGGATCGGGAAAGATCGGTATCGGTAGATACTCAAAATCACATGATCGGGATCGGATCGGGAGCAAAAAAATGTGATCGGGACATCCCTAACGGTAACCTGTTGCGTGTGACGTTACCAAGAGAAGCCCCGCTTTCAGTGCTTTGTGGGCAGCGCTACTGCGCACTCACACAGACACACACAACAGATGAGGAAGTGGACAGATCCGACCAGCATTGCTGGCTCTTCACAATGCAAACGCGAAAATGTACATTACAGATGAACTGCAGAGAAAATTTCCAATTTATCATCCCGGTCGAGACTAATTGGAAGCGGAGTGCAACGCGTGCAAAGCTTGACCATATGTTTATGTGTCTAATAAAGGTGCTGGCGATCTCAAAGCTCACATGGACACAGCAAAACATTACAAACAAAGCAGTGCGAGGCGAGAGTTTGATGGCAAAGTTGACCAAATTGATTGAAGAATGCAGCTATACAGAGAGAGAAAGAAAATAATTGAAAACTATTTTGATGCCTCAAAATGATGTTTTGGTTTGATAAGATGCTTATGATTTAGTACACTAATTGCAACAAATCTGAAACTGCATAGTGCACTTTTAAATTAGTATCTTTGTGAGGTTACTGTTTTATAATTTACATTACATTGAAAAGATAAAGATATATTTTTTAAAGCTGGATTTTCTAATACAGAAGAGGTATTTTCTAATACAGAAGAGGTTAAATATTATCCTATTTTTCTTGTTATTTATTTTGTCCAGTAAGACTTGAAAATATAGATTATTTTGTCATAGGTTGATTTAGTTATTTTCTTGAGATTTGTCAGATAGATTACTTTAGGCATAATACAGCATGTTGAGTAACTTTGGTTATAGAGAGATATTATTTTGTTATATAAAATAATATAAACAATAATTTTATATCCATACAGAGGAGGTATACTTTAAATATATTATAATGATAAGGCATCTTTGAGTAAACTTTGATTAAGTATCTTGAGGCTGAAGGCAGAGTGTCCTCTTTTAAAAAAATCACAATATGGTCACCCTTGAAGTCGCATTATAATTCACTTAATAAAATAATGACTAGTCAGCCTCCTAAAAAGACAAAAGTTAGTGACACAACTCACACCGCCGCCGCCAAAGTAAGGACTATGCTCTGTATCGTCAATCAATGGTCAAATAAATATTTGATTAAGGAATATATATGCCTTTTTGTATTATTTCTCTGTGTATCAGCAAAATGTATATATTTTTATGTTAGACATTAAGGGAAATTAAGATTCTCAGATTTTTTACAAACCGCCGCTTATCAACTAACCGGTTAATCGGCAGGTGACGTATGTTGCTCAGTAGTTGCTGATGTCTGCTCAGGAGGTTTGAGTGTTTGCTCAGACCAAAAAATTATTAGAGGGAACATTGGTGAGAATTCTTACCCTCCAAATAACTCATTGAGGTTGACTGATCGTAACTGGTTAGGTAAGTCATTGCTACTTACTGGAATGGCTTCAATCGTCAATCATCAGGGTTAAAAAAAAAGTACACACCCAAATGTCATGTAACAGGCATCATGTCATAATTTTTTTCATGATTGACAGTATAAAAAGTAGGGATGTCGGATATTATCGGCCTACCGATATAATTTCAGGTAATTTATTTTAATTTTTTTTACATTTATTTAACCTTTATTTACCCAGGCAAGCAAGTAAGAACAAATTCAGATTTTATTTATTGTCAAAAGTATGCATAATGTTGTGTTAATTCCACGACAAGTGATATGTAATGTTAATTACCTGAAATTATTACGTTTTTTGAGGGGGGAAACCCTGCATATATCGGTATCGGTTGATATCGGTATCGGAAATTAAGAGTTGGACAATATCGGTATCGGTAAAAAAGCCAATATCGAACATCCCTAATAAAAAGCCATTCCAGTAAGTAGCAATGACTTACCTATAACCAGTAGCCCCTTTCGTGACTGTGATGCACACCAACAAAGTGTGGATTACCTCGGCCAAACCTTGTTGGCGTGCATCACAGGCACGAAAGGGGCTACTGGTTAGGTAAGTCATTGCTACTTACTGGAAAGGGCTTTTTATACTGTCAATCACCGACAAGGGAACAATGGCTAGGAGTAGTAGATGAGATACAAGAAATGGAGAGACTTACACATATGCTGAGGTTACAGGAGGAAAAGTTTGGGTCAAAGTGGGAAAAGTGGGAAGAATATAAGGGGAGAGGGAATGACACGACAGAGGAGTGAATAAGAAGGAGGAAAAGAAAATGAAATGTAAATACAAAAGAGGGTCAATGTACCCATGTCACTGTATTGTTTTTATGTCTGTTTCTTGTATGATTTTCATCACAGTTTTATTAAATGTTTGTAAGTGAAAAACTGCAAATAAAAATGTAAGTTTAAAAAAATTAAAAGATATTTCACAAACAAAAACCACAAAAGACTGTTTCTTCCCCCATTCCCACCCCCCACCCCAGGACCCCTCAGGACCAGCACCCCAATCCCGCCTCACCGCTAGATCGTGGCCTTCACTTTCCCGGCCGCTGAGGCCCATAGTTTAATGCTGGGTTGTCCAACTCCAATCACCCGCACAGTGGAGATCTCCATAGGGAGGTTGAAGGATTATTTATTAATATTATGCATTTACATGTATTAGCTCCTCTGGTCAGCCAGAAAGCATTGTCTCATCATTCCCCTGGAATGTGTGCCTGTGGCTCAAGTAACGGCCAGCTACAAATAGATCTTGACCACCAGTTAGAACAGTCACAGGCAGAGATAAGATAATGAAACCAATGGATAAATCAATCTTAGCCCACAATCCCACTTTCCAAAACCCCCTTTTTTTATCTATATCTAGTTAGATATTTCTCTCTCTTTTTCTCTCTCTCTATTTCTCCCTCTCTCTCACTCTCACACAACCTAGGAGACAGTTAGTCTCGATGAATCAAGCAGTCAGCGGGATACCGCTTGACCTAATGGCCTTCTGTGCCTGGCGCCTTCGGCCAGGTCCGGCCCTTGCTTCTGTGATATCCAAAGTCGGGTCCATTTCCTCAGAGCCAGAGTCCAGAAACAAGCTAACAGTATATCTGTAAGTAAAACAGCCTCTGAATTGTCTGATGGTTGCTTGTGTGTAGCCAGGTTAGGATCACGTTGATAAAACAGGTAAAAAACACTTGATACAACAGGATAAAAACACTTAAAAACAGAATATCAAAACGCGACCGTAGCAGGAAACACAGGCTGGATGAGGGACAAGCAGCAGAAAATAATCAAATCAGTTAGCAAAACTCATTATATTCACGCTACATAACGTTTAGCTTTAGGAAGTAGTGTTTTTGTGCTTTTCACAGTGTCCTGACCTGAAAAACATAGGTGAGAATTCTTACCCTCCAAATAACTCATTGAGGATGACTGATCGTAACTGGTTAGGTAAGTCATTGCTACTTACTGGAAGGGCTTTTCATACCATCAATCATCAGTGAAAAAGTACATACCCAAATGTCATGAGTCAGAGGAAAGTATTGCAATAACTGGCATTCACCAGGAAGCAAAATTACACTGATATTATATCAAGATAAAATATAATACCCCCCCCCCCCCCCCCAAACAAACAAACACACACAAGCAGGTCTACATATAGACACCGAAGCAGGCACCCATGCCATACAATTTTGGGTATAGAGAAAACAACTAATGACAGGAAGAATATATAATAAAACGAAAATACAATAACAAAATACAACAAGCCATCAGACCACAGTTTGTAAAGGGAGCCCATATGGGAAATATTGGTGAGCTAGGAGATGAGATGTCAGTGCTCTTTTGAACTTCAGAAAAGAAAATTCCAAAATATGTGGAGGCAAAGAGTTCCACAACTTTGACCCTCGGTAGAGTAAACAAAACTGAGATTGGGAAGTGTGGGAAAGGGGTGGTCTAAGCAAACAGGAGCTATGTGTGGGGTAATTATGAATTTGGTGATTGTGGGCAAACATGTCATGAAAAAAAGGGGGAAGGGCTCTGTTTGAAGAACTATGCACAAATAAACCAGTCTGAAGATGATTCACTTGATAAACACTGAGTAGGCCTATACCTAACTTATGGAATAGAGGCTGAGAAGAATGACTTTGTTGAACACAGCTGATTATTTTTAGAGCTCGTTTCTGCAGACGGTATATGGGCTCAAGTTTGGTCTGATGAGTACCACCCCAAACTAAATTACAATAATTGATATATGGGTAAACCATAGAGTAATATAACATTGTGGCAACCTCAGTGCTCAGCAAGTGACATGTTTTTCCAAGAATACCAATACTCTTGGCCATTTTTGTAGTTATGGCTGTGATATGAGGTTTCCATGATAGGGATTCATCAAGCAGAACACCAAGGAATCGTGTAGAACACACCCTAGCTATGGGCATGTCATTGATCACTACTTTAGATGAGGAGTTAAAAATGACAGATTTGAGCTTTTATTTTTTTATTTCTTTTATTTTTTTATGTTTAGTGATCATTTGTTGCATTTAAACCAAATTGATCGTTTGTTAAGTTCTTCATTTATGACCCTAATGATGGTATCAGGATCTTTATGTGAATAGAATACACTTGTGTCATCTGCAGATCCAATTTTTTACAGCCTGTCTGAGACGTTAGGGAGGTCATCAGGCACGTGCACACATAGAGCCCAAGGGGTGCTTGAGCACCTGCCGTTTTGAACCTCATAAAAAAGTGCCCTTTTTGGGCGGAAAAAAAAAGAATATATATATATATTTTTTTTGCCGTTACGCATATAGACTGCCCTTCCAACTGAAAAATGTCAGCATAGAATAAAAATATTAGGTAAAGAGAGAGAGATGCCCCATATTCCATTGCAGTTTGCACGGCCTCCTCTCCGCGGACCTATATATTTTATGCATAGCGTGGGTGGTGATGATGATGATGATGATAGAAACCGCTGTGGCGCATACAGTTGAATGCTGGTATTACACTCACTGAGGGACACGAAGAAGTCAAATCCGATGGGATTTGGGAATCTCAAATACAAATCGGGATTGGAATAAAAAAAATGCATTTATATTAAACAATACAGAATATACAGCACTTCTTGGGGTCTGTAGGGTAAGCACTTATTCCCTCCCCCCTGAACATTTATGGAGATGTATGGGCCTTTTAAGTCAGTGATAATAGTGTCTTTCAAGGATAAGTGAGCTCCTGCACTGATAATTATAGTTCAATATTCAATATTTGATCACCAAAAAACCCCAAAAAGCATAAAAAGGGGGCCCCCCCGCCCGAAAAAGGCCCTTAAAAAACACACACAGGTATAGTGCCCTTTTCAGCCTTTGAGCACCTGCCCCTTTAAAGTCCTGTGCACGTCCCTGGAGGTCATTGATATATAACAAAAATAGCAAAGGCCCAAGAATTGAACCTTGGGGCAGACCGCAAAGTAAAGGAAGAAAAGGAGAATTGATCCCATTATAGGATACAGTCTGATCTATCTTTAATGTAACTGGTAACCATAGCAGTGCATTGTTTTTTATTCCAAGATGTGAGAGTTTCTGCAGGAGGATTTGGTGATTGACCGTATCAAATGCCTTTGATAAGTCTAAAAAAATACCTATAGTGTTTTCCTTTCAGTCTTTAGCTTTGTATATTTCATTAATTAGATGTGTGATTGCCATATATGTTGAATGTTTCTTTTTGAACCCGTACTGGTGAGTGTAAATAATATTGTGCTTATTAAGATGTTCAATGAATCTTTTATAGACAAGCTTTTCAAGTATCTTTTACAAGGCAGGTACTATTTGGAAATAGTAGCGTGTCCAGGCGAGAAACGCCAACGCTTTTAGTGAAATTCACGTATTGCTGCATATCGTCGTTTTCTGGGATTAGACAGGATCACTCTAAAACTATACTTATATTCACCACGGTATAACACGCAAACGTATGGATGCATTTTTTTTCTTTTTCACATATTGAACGATATATAGTTGATGTCAAATGGGCCATAGTATTGTATCCATAGCTATAATATAGAATATAGATATAGCTCTACAAACACCACTATATAGCCACTTATTCCTATCTCTTAGAGTGTTGGCGTGGTAGGAACAAACGATGCTCAAGTCTGTGGCGTCCAAAGAGTTAAAGCTTATCTTATATTTAGGATAGAGTATAGATGGAGACTTATCATGTTCCCTATATAATATGAGAAAGATTGGACAATGATCAGCAATATCCATGCACAGAACTCCTGATTTCATGCTCTTATCCAACACATTATTAAAGATATTGTCAATCAGAGTGGTAGATGTCTCTGTCACTCTGGTTGATACTGCAATCATAGGATGAAAGTAGTGGGAATACATTGTGTCAATAAACTCCTTAGTTGAGTTATCATTCTTATGGTTTATAAAATTGATATTTAGGTCACCCATTAAATTGCATTGTTTCCCTTCTTTGGAAATGACATCCAGGACATTTGTTAGATCAGCATTGAATGCAGACAAGCTAAAGCTGGGAGGTCTATACATACATGCAATAATGGCCTGGTGGGTTTCAACAAACACAGCCTCAGCAAAAAGGGTTAAATACTTTTCGATGTCATGTCTTTCTTTATAAACCATGTTCGGATTGAGATATAGAGAAGCACCCCCACCCCTTTGGCCTTCTCTGCATCTATGAATATGCTTATAGTTGTTGAATTCATACAAATCAGCATTGTCTTTACAGTCAACAGTGGAATTGAATTTGTTCACTGAAGTCATCGGATATTCCAGAGCAAAACATTGTGTGTCAGGGTCATTATTGAATAAAAGGTTTGATGTTGATGAGTCCTGAGATTCACTTTGTGACTGAAGCAACGTAGTGGGCGGGTCATTCAAAAGTTTATTTGCTTGATCATATGGGTTGGAGTTTACATGTAATGAACCAGAGACTGATATAGGGAAGCTTTGGAGATGAGCGTCAAATTGGTTGTGTGAGGAAGATGACATGCTTGATTGGTAGAGAGTTAGGGGTCACCATATAGGTTCCCACTGACTTTCACTCGTGTTGTGCGGTTGGAATCAGCCCTTGAGGCTTTCGTGGTTTGATTACCAGTCTGTCATAGTTAATGACAGCATACTTTCTTTCATCCCTTGCCTGTTTCATTGCTGGAATGAGGTCAGCTCTCTTCTTCTTTTTATTCAGACAGGCTTTTAATTAATTTTAATTAATTTCTGCTTGTACACTTTGTTTATTTATTTATAATTGTTGTTTTGTTTTTAGGACTGACATTTATGTTGCACTCATATTTAGTTATTTAATTGACTTATGTTATGCCTAAGCTTACGTTGTGTCAGAATTGTTTTATGTGTAGTGCGTTCATCTCTATGTAACTGTTGCTATGTTTTAATTCTGTGAAGCACTTTGTGATTTTATCTGTGAAAGGTGCTATACAAATAAAGTGTACTTCCTTCCTTCCTTCCTTCCTTCCTTCCTTCCTTCCTTCCTTCCTTCCTTCCTTCCTTCCTTCCTTCCTTCCTTCCTTCCTTCCTTCCTTCCTTCCTTCCTTCCTTCCTTCCTTAAAAAAATCAGAGAAGTCTGCGGATAAAGAACGCGAAAGACGCGCATTTCAAAATGGAATTGGAGGATCAAAGTATCTAATGGATGTGTGATGCTATTAAAGATAATGCAATGTGCGATATCATGTGGATAAATGAACGCGAAAATCGCGCATTTCAAAATGGAATTGGAGGATCAAAGTATCTAATGGATGTGTGATGCTATTAAAGATAATGCAATGTGCGATATCATTTGGATAAATGAACGCGAAAATCGCGCATTTAAAGTGGATTTGAAGGAATATTATGTCATCATCAAATAAACCCTGTGCACCGTTATAAATTTGGATTTGGACAATAATTGCTGCTTAACAATGTCTGGACAGGATAATGAGGAATTGGGCCATTCTGAAGCTGTGATTGTGACTGAAGTTACAGCCGTTCACACTTCTGATACAAATGTTGATTTGCCTGTGGTTGAGGGAAAGAGACAAGTGAAACCCACACAACGGGCACTTGAGGCTAATTATGCAAAACAATGTAATAGAAGAAAAGCTAAACTTGGACAACTCACAAGCAAAAGAAATGTGTTACAAGCACTTATGGTTGATTACAGAAATGTTGAATTGGTTAAACAAGAATACAATGAATTTAATTCTAAAACAAATGACTTCAAATCACTTCACAAAACAGTACAGCAGCTGTTATCAGAAGAGGAAGCGGCAGAAGAACAAGATCAGTGGTACATGCCGAAGTTCAAAATCATATGTGAATTTCATGATAAGGTTATAGAATGGATAAATAATGCCCCTGCAGCTATGGCACAAAAGCCACCAGAAGTGACACCAGCAGTGACACCAGCACATAGTGTGAAATCATTTGGCAATAATTCAATTGGCATGAAATCCACTTCAAGCACCGCAGCATTAAGACAGGTAGAGGCCGAAAGAGCCAATCTAGCCACACGTTCTGCTTATCTCAAGCAAAGACAAGCATTTGAATTTCAGGAGGCACAGCTCAAAGCAAGAAAGGAAGCATTTGAATTGGAAGTGGAAATTGCAGCTGCTGATGCCAGGTTAAAAGTTCTGGATGTTACTAAACATGTAGACACCAGGCTTGATGTTAACCCCTTAATCCACGTCAATGAATATTTTGACTCAATGCAATCCTTACCAGTGGACAGCCATAAGGTTAATTATAGATTGGATGATGAAGAGGAAGATGATGACTATGAAGAGGATGATGAGGCTGAAGAGAATAATGATGATGATGATGATGATGATGATGATGATGATGATGATGATGATGATGATGAAAATTATGAATTTGAAGGAGCAGCTTCCCATCCACCACTGAGACGAAGGTCTCAACATGCCCCTAGTGGCCAATTACGGCAGCCACAGAAACAAATGGCTCAGCAGCCTACAAGGTCACGAATGCTGTTGCTCACCAACAACCCCAACAGCCTAACCCAAACGTCAGTGGCGGCTCTGCCACTAGGGGCGCAAGGGCGCCGACCCACCTGCTGACTGCTGTTAAATCAGAGAGAAGAAGAAAATAAAACTTTTTAGTTTTTAGTTTTATAGCCCTATAAATAATATAAACATGTTTAAAATTAATAACATTTACTCATTTTAAGTATGTTTGTGTTTCCAATGCACAATATAACGTTATTATATAAAATAAAAAAATACTCGTTTTCTTGAACAGGAAGTGACATCACTTTTTTTTTTTTTATTATTTCTCGGCCCGGGCTAGACGCAATAGCGCTCTGAGTGCGCGTCACGGTTTGATCGCTGTATCCGTCGAAGCCAATCAGTGCGTAACGCGTTGTGCGTTGAAATATGACTATTATGTTGGAATCCGGGCGCGATTTGAAGCGGTCTAGCCAGTAGCGTCAAGAATTTCTGTAGCCGCATTTCGCGGAGACGCTCTCTGATTGGCCGACGCCAGTATTTTTTTCCGTAGCAGAATTTCACAGAGACGATCTCTGATTGGCCAAATCCAATTTCTAATGTTCCAATTCTAGCTTATTCCGGTCACCGGTCCGTTGGTGAGAGATAGTTGTGTTGTTGTGAAATGCAGGCAGCAGAGCGTGCCGTGACTGCAAGTTCTTTAGATGGTTAAGCTTAGGCACTCTTTCAAAGTTGGTTAAGGTTAGAGTTTGTCTTAGAGCATGGCGATAGAACGCCAGGTAGTTTGCAGTCTGTTCGACGCGGAAAAATGGACAAAGAAATGTACTTGTGTTGTGCTAACACAGCCTAACAAGCTAACACTTGGCTAACAAGCTATATGGCAGATGCAGTCTGGAGACAGTGGACAGTGGATATACATCAACAGTGGATTATACACATTTATCAAGCTCTCCTGCCCTGGACGTTTCAACTAAACAGTGAGTCTCTCTCTCTCTCTCTCTCTCGCTCTCTCGCTCTCTCTCTCTCGCTATACACAGCTGTCTCCGCGAAATGCGGCTACGGAAAAAAGTATTGACTGTGCTTGCTGAGACGATAATTAATAGGCTAGCGATTCAAAACGCGCTGCTGTGTTGTGAACTATAACATTAATTTAGCTGCTGCTGATGCATAATGAATGAATGGTGAGTTGTTTAAAATGACAACATACATGTGTTAATTATTTGATTTGATTGATCCGAGAGACAGAGAGAGATTGCTCCAGAGCATCTCAGAGCATTACATTTTCAACTCGACCTATTAACGAGAACTGCGACCTACAAGGCACCAGCGCCAGCGGCCGCCACTGCCAAACGTTGTCTTGCATGATGGTGCTCAGGTTAATGTTCAACCAGGCGGAGCCATGATGGACATTTTGAGAAAACAAAATGAAATCACAGAAATGTTAATTCAAGAACAGAGGTTCTCACTCTTGCCTTCTAGAGAGATTCCTGTTTTTAAAGGTGATCCATTAAGTTATGTCTCTTTCATTAATACATTTGAACATTGTGTAGAAAGCAAGACAAGTAACAACAGAGATCGACTGCTCTTTCTTGAACAGTTTACAGATGGAGAACCAAAGGCAATTGTGAGAAGCTGCCTTCACATGGATTCCCAAAAAGGCTATGTGAAAGCAAAACGGCTGCTACGCAAACATTTTGGAAATGAGGTTCTCATTGCTGCTGCCTATCAGGAACAAATTCTGAATTGGGATGCAATCCGATCAGAAGATGGTAAAGCCTTACACAAATACTCACTCTTTTTGAGAACATGCTGCAATGCTATGAGCAATAATGAAATTCTGCAAGACATGAACAATCCTACACACTTGAAATCTGTCTTTATCAAAACTGCCATTCAAGCACAGAGAGAGGTGGAGGACAGTAGCATATGGTTACTATGCGCGTACACAAAGAAGAGCTAAGTTCCCACAACTTGTAAATTTCATTGAAAGGCAAGCAAACATTGCCATTGATCCCCTCTTTGGAGAAATACAAGACACAAAACCGAAAGACAAGAGGACAATCCCTCCTCCCCGAAACAGTATTTTGAAATCTGTAGCAGTTTCATCATACACTAAAGGCAATTATAAGAGCAGTTTTGCGACAGTAACAGAATCCTCAGAACCAAAGTCACAGTCGAGCACAAGCAGCTCTGCAGCCGTGCAACAGAAAACATGTTTCTTTTGCAAAGAAAACCACAGCACAGACCTGTGCAAGACATTGGATAAGAAAATACACAAAGACAAAGTTGAGTTCTTTAAAGTAAATGGTTTATGTTTCGGTTGTGTGACTCAGGGTCACATGAGTAAGGACTGTAAAAAACGTGTGACTTGTAAAATATGCACAAAGAAGCATCCTACTGTGTTGCACATTGCATTTAAAAAAGATACAAGTCAAACTAGTCCAAGCACCGATAGCACGTCAGTGGGCAGTGCATTAGTCACCATGAAAAGGCCTATTCATACTGGGGCCGGTGACCAACAGAAACTGTCAATTGTTCCTGTGCAAGTCAAGTTGTCAAATTCTAACCAGGTACTTCAAACGTACGCTTTCCTTGATCCAGGAAGCACTGGAACCTTCTGTACTGAGGCTTTAAGGAAGCAACTGAATGCTAAGGCAACACCAACTCGAATTCTACTTCGTACTCTAGGACAAGAAAAGGTCATAAGTATTAACCGAATCAATGGGCTGGAAGTGTCAAGTCTTGAAGGAGATGATTTCCTAAAACTGCCACCACTCTATACTCAAACAGAAATTCCTGTAACCAAGCAGAAAATTCCCACTCAGGATGATGTGCAAGAATGGAACTACCTAAAAGAGGTTAAGTTGCCATATATTGATGCAGATATTGGACTCCTGATTGGTAATGATGCAGCTAAGTTTATGGAACCTTGGGCAGTAATTAATAGCAAGGGTAATGGGCCCTACGCTGTAAAGACAAGACTTGGATGGGTGGTTAATGGGCTTCTACACGAACCCACAACAAGCCATAAGCAGCCAACCCATATTTTCGGCAATCGCATATCAATAATACATTTGAATGACCTCATGATCCAAAAAAGGAAATTCAAGAAAGGTCCGGAGTTTCACAAAGAGTACACTGATTTTCTTGAAAGTGTCATTCAAAAGGGACATGCTGAAGCTGTGCCACAAGAGCAGTTAAATCTAGAGGAAAGAAGGACTCACCATGGAGTACGCCACCCAAAGAAACGCAGACTGCGTGTAATCATGGCAAAGGCAAGAGACGCCCCCTTGAAACGGGTTACAATACCCAGAATGGAACTTACTGCTGCAGTACTAGCAGTGAAAGTGAACAGGAATGTGGATGAAGATACATTCAGAACCCAAGTGAACACCAAGATCAACCCTGCAGACCATGTGTCCCGAGGTCTTACAGCCGATGCATTTTTAAAGTGTGAAAACTGGAAGAAGGGACCGGACTTCCTACAGGAAAAAGAAGAGACATGGCCTAACTTACCTGCTGATCTTATCCCCATACCAGCCGACGATCCGGAAGTCGAAAGAGAGAAGGTTACAGTCAATACCATTCAGATGATGGATCAAGATCCTACTAGCACTCTCATACACCACTACTCAAGTTTCTACAAATTGAAAAGAGCTGTAGCATGGATGCTGTATTTGAGAACTCACCTTTTGCAGTTGAGTAAAAAAAGGAAAGATCTGATGCAATTTCAAGAACCAGACGCAGACAAACAAAGACAGACAATTGAAGTGGAGATGAAAAAATTTAAAAACACTGTAAAGGCACACAACCTCTCTCTGGATGAACTGGACATTTCAGAGATAGCCGTTGTAAAATTCTGTCTCAACCAAGGATTGTCCCGTGACTAAGACGGGGAGGACGTGACCCTCTTGCGCCGCCCCTGTGCTTCAAATAGATCCGCTATCAACTCTATCTTTAATTTTTCAAAATGTACAGTTGCTATTGCATGCACTCATCTGTGTTTCACTACACACATGAGTGCATGCTTACCAACTGTCCGTCTGCAACACTACTATCACCGACATCTAAGAAGGGAGATCCCCCCTTGAACGGCCCTTCTAAGGTTTCTCTCCTCCACATTGCCTGTGGAGCTTTTTTCCCTATTGTTAGGTTTTAGTGAGTTTTTCCTTACCTTCGCGTGGGGTATGTCTGGGAGTGCTTGCATTCTTTCATTTATTTGCATTCATCTAAAAAATGTTTGGACCCTATGGTGTTCTTGTTCTGTTCTTGACTTATTGTTATGTTGTCTTCTTGACTTGTTTAAAGAAGACCTGTACGGCCCATGGGGACATTAACGTGTGTTGTCGGGCCCTATAAATAAATTTGATTTGATTTGATTTTGATTTGATTCAAGAGGAAATCAAAACATTGCAGAAAGGAAGTTTGAACGTGCAGAAACACAGTTCAACCTACAAGCTTGATCGCAAACTTGAAAACGAAGCCATAAGAGTGGGTGGGAGATTAAGCAGAGCAGCCATGCCAGAAGATGCAAAGCACCCTGCTATCCTCCCAAAAGACCATGTGTATGCAAAGCGCCATTGGAGACAAGTACAGTACCTGTCAGATCTATTTTGGACCAGATGGATAAAAGAATACCTACCTCTTATGCATGTACATAAAAAATGGAACCGCGTCCGCAGGAACTTTGAAAAGGAAGACATGGTGATCATAGCTGACACGAATGCACCAAGAGGATCCTGGATGTTGGCTAGAGTCCTGGAAACAATGCCAGACTCAAGAGGACTTGTGAGAAGTGTGCGTCTTCAGACAAAAACCAGTGTACTTGAAAGGCCCATCAGCAAGATTTGCCTGCTGGTGCCAAACTCAAGTTAGGTACTGAAGATTCAGACAGGCCTATACACCATGCCTGTTTCCCACCTCACAAGTATTTATTTTGTTTTGAACATTTTGTATGGCTCCAGCAGTTTTTTGATTTAGTATTGTTATTAGAGCCTGCCCATAGGGGCCGAATATGTAGGAGCCATTTCATTTGATTTAATAGTTTTTGACTAAATAGCGCCGCCACTGGTCGCCTCGAAAAATGTCACCATGGTCCTCTTAATTATGGCCCAGCTGTGTGTAAGCGCACACGCCAGACGAGAAACAGATTTTCAACCGCTCGTTTGCTACACACACACACAGCACAGATTAATGAATGAATGAAAGACTGAAAGAAAGACTTTGTTTAGAATCATTATGAGTTTATTTGAAACCCTTTTGCTGCGCCTGTTTGTTTTGAAACCTTTTTAGTTCAAGTCTGGAGCCTGTTTTGTTTCATTGTTTGCCCCGCTATTATTTGAAACTTTTACACAACTCCTTCCATAAAACTCAACCGGTTCGAACCCATCAGATGCAACCATCAACAACATCAAAACAGTGAGTAACAAGACAGCCCAAGTCAAAGTGGTGTGAGCGCGTTAAAGACGTATTCTGGCTTAGATAGGCAAATTGAGCCTACACATAGTGCTCATCATGATTAGAGATGTTTTGTCTTGTTTTGGTCTTGCAAGGGGACATGCTTACCCTCTGTAGAAGTTGATATGTGGATTTTGACAATGGATAGAAGATAGAAGACAGTCAAGTAGGTTGGATGGTGGTAGAACAGTAGGCCCGGATTGTTAATCCATCAAAAATCTCTCTCTGTGTTAGTCATCCACACTTCAGCAACTCTTCTCTATATATGACTTTAAAATATGATGAAAATAGCTTTGTATGCTTTATAAAAAGTATTTAAAAGAGTCCAGAATCACAATAAAATATTTGGATGGCTGTAACACTTCCTCCGGTCCTGGTCCTGTGGGACCAGGACCCAGACATTCACATTCACAACCTCCCATCAATAACCCTCAGTCAACATTGCCAACCGGTGGGCTGATGCAGATCTGGCATCAGCTCACACACCAACTTATTATTATTTATTGTCAGTTATGTTTATTATGTTTATTGTCTGTTGTCTCCACTTTGTTAGTCTTGTGTTCCCCTGTCTGTGCTTTGTAAACATGTTGTCTGGTTGTTTATTTGTTATTGTTTTCCCAGTGTACTCTGTGTTCTATTGTTTCTGTCTACCACACCTGTGTCTTGTTTGTAATTACCCTCTGTCTATCAGTGTCTTGTCAATTAGTCTGTGTATATAGTGTTGTCTGTCCTGCCCTGCTGGGCGCGATCATTGTTGAATGTTACCTTTGTTTGTCAGTCGTGTATGTATCTTGTGAGTAAACTGTTATCATCGTCACATGCTGTCTCCTGTATCATCACTATCTACTCTGCCATCTGGGTTCACCATGCCAAAGAAGCACAAGCGTAACAGAATGATCGCGCCACATCTGAACCCGGCAGAAAGGAGAGACGGAGCCAGCTTCGCGCTCGGGATCCTGGGCGCTTCCGTCCTGCGTGCCGACCAGGCGACCGCTCGGGGTCTGGCACCAGGGGACGCAGTGGCTGGGCCAGCAGCGCCGATGACATCGGGTGCTTGCGCCGCGGCCACCCCTGTGCTGGATCCCTGGGTGGGGAGTCGCCTGGCCCGCAGGGGAGCGTCGGGGAAGGGGCGCGGATCCCGACGCCACAGCCCCAGGGGAAGGGGTTCCCAGGACCGCAGGTCTTCCTCGCCGGCCTGGTCGAGGTCTCCTCCGCCCTGGGAGGTTCCAGAAGACGAGCCACCACCATGGCAGACCTGGAGGACGACGTCGGATTCCGCTGCCGGAGGGACCCCGGTTGGGGGTCCTGCACCGCGTCCTGCCGCCAGGGAGCCTCCGGTTCGGGGTTCTGCGGGGGGTCTCGCCACCGTGGAGACCCCAGCCCCAGGTCGCGCTCCGGAGCCGTCGCCTCTTCCCCCCATCCTCCCCTGCTCCAGCCCTCCTCGTCAGCCCCCTCCCCCCGTTCCGGTTCCCGCAAGCCCCGTCCCTCGAACCCCCATCCTCCCCCCTCCTCTTTTCGCTGATACGGCTTCCATCCCCCCCATCCTCCCCGTTCCCGGGGGGCCTGCTGGGTCGCCTGGGAGTCGACCTTCGAGGCCGGGGTACTGTAACACTTCCTCCGGTCCTGGTCCTGTGGGACCAGGACCCAGACATTCACATTCACAACCTCCCATCAATAACCCTCAGTCAACATTGCCAACCGGTGGGCTGATGCAGATCTGGCATCAGCTCACACACCAACTTATTATTATTTATTGTCAGTTATGTTTATTATGTTTATTGTCTGTTGTCTCCACTTTGTTAGTCTTGTGTTCCCCTGTCTGTGCTTTGTAAATATGTTGTCTGGTTGTTTATTTGTTATTGTTTTCCCAGTGTACTCTGTGTTCTATTGTTTCTGTCTACCACACCTGTGTCTTGTTTGTAATTACCCTCTGTCTATCAGTGTCTTGTCAATTAGTCTGTGTATATAGTGTTGTCTGTCCTGCCCTGCTGGGCGCGATCATTGTTGAATGTTAACTTTGTTTGTCAGTCATGTATGTATCTTGTGAGTAAACTGTTATCATCGTCACATTCTGTCTCCTGTATCATCACTATCTACTCTGCCATCTGGGTTCACTATGCCAAAGAAGCACAAGCGTAACAGATGGCTTGTAGCCAAAAATTGCATGCTGCTGCTAGACAGGAAACAGGAAACAGGAAGAGAAAGGCTCTCCAACCCAAGTGTCATATAGCACATCTAAACTTATGACCATGTAGGAGCAAGCCTGTCGACCATCAGTTATCAACCAACCAGTCATCCTCTCTAAAATAGGATTCCAGAGCGTATATAACATGTCTGTAAACATATCTCTGGACTCACTCTGGCAATTGAACTCTCGTGTGTGAGGCTTAAAAGTCAAGTGGGTCCAGATCTGCAATTGGACGTCTCGTGTGAATTCAGAAACCAGTAAAACATCATTTTGCTATTGCTACCAACTCAATCCAACTGACTCTGTCTCAAGATCTGTTCAGCCGTCGTTTACAGTCAACAAAATAATTCTCATCTATCAAGGTGTAGTGGTTACGTCATTGTTGTTTCCGGCCGGTCCACCTCGCTTGAAATTACAATGTATTTCCAATGGACACATTTCTAAATCGTCTCGTTTAAAACAAATAAAGCATGAACATTGGCATGGTGTACCTTTCTGTGTGTATTCATCCACAATATATAGGTCAACATGAAACAATTCGCAATTAATCGTAAAATAATTACGTATAATTTTATTTCAACCCAAAAATTACAATTACAACAGTACAGTACACAAAATTATTTAACTCCCTCTCCAAAAATGCTTAAACAATAATGTTAGTAATAGAAGGGAACACATTCTTTGCAAAAATGGAAAGCTTGCCAATGTTCATGAGGCAGAATTATTACAATATAATAATACATTTTCCCAATGATAAATCCCTATACGGGTGGACTGCGTGGGAAACTAAAGTGACGTCAGACTACACCTCCCTATATAAATGATATATAAGTGTCAGAGACCAATTTACCATTGTAAGTTTCTCAGGTTGTTTCCACCTCATGGCTATCAGTTTCTTGGCTGCTGTAACGCCCGCCAGAACTATTATTTTTTGCTGTGTGGAGGCCGGCAGTAGTGATATATCATTTAGGAGTAGTGTTGTTGCTGTAAGTGGAATTGTCAGGTTACATATGTTTGAAAGTTTAGTTGTTATAGATTTCCAAAAAAGTTAAATATAAATTAAATAGCTTTT
Organism: Notolepis coatsorum; assembly: GCF_963971535.1. Taxonomy (NCBI): domain Eukaryota; kingdom Metazoa; phylum Chordata; class Actinopteri; order Aulopiformes; family Paralepididae; genus Notolepis; species Notolepis coatsorum. The sequence continues at coordinate 101,322,005 of NC_140175.1, forward strand.
CCAAAATGAAATATACTGAATATTGATCACGATAGTAAAATGTTGCTGCTGTTTTTATTAGACATTTTTGTAATATACTGTTAATTGGTACAATAATGAATCACTTTCCTAAACTATCTACTGCAGATATGTGAGGCACTGTTATGAGAAGAACCCAACAGGAGCCAGCAAAGAAGAAGAGCCTCCTGCTGTTTGCTTCAGAGGATGAAGAGGGGGCTAACAGTGCTTTGGTCCTCTACAGAGCAGAGCCAACCATTTCTTTGTCTGGTTTGTTCATACAGAATATTGAAAGAATAAGATAAATTGAGATCAATCAAGACGTTTTTCCCAATGGTCAACTGTTCTGGAATGTACTTGAAAGTACTGCGTTTTACTTTTACCTCGAAAGTGCATGAGTTTACAAAAGGTCCTTTGCTGTTAGGAATCCAGGTAAGAATGTTGAGTTCAAGTATGGCATGGAAGAATGGAGACGGAGAGGGTGCTGCTCTTCTCGATTGAGTTATTTTTATTATCAGAAAGGGATCATCCCTATGTTCCCCGGGTCCTATGTTCCCCGGGTCCTATGTTCCCCGATTGATTGATTAATTGATTGAACATTTTATTCATTTTTATAATTTTATTAATTATTAATGTCCGCCTTGTTTCAAAATGGTTAAGCTTAGGCCCTCTTTCGAAGTTGGTTAAGGTTAGAGTTTGGAATCAGGGCTGGTGGTGGTCTAAAATTTTCAATCAATCAATCAATCAATCAATCGGGGAACATAGACACGCTCCCATCAGAAACACTTTGAGCGATAACAATACTTTACCAGGTAAAGCAGGAAGTAGTAATAAGGAAGATACTTAGAAGAGAACTTCACAACAAAAGAGAATAGGGCGGTGATATATCCGACTTCTCGACCTAAAGCAAGGATAACTATAAAGCATGATAACAGGCGAGATATCCAACTTCTGCCTGTGGACGGCTGTTCCCAGTAACACTGCTGAAGAACCGACAGGGAGAGAGGGGCAGAGTATTACTATAAAGGTCTCAGTACAGCCAGCCGACCCAATCAGCACCAATGACATAATTACAGGCAGGTGACAACAATCAAGGTAATTACTGAGACAGCAGGTGACAACAATCAAGGTAATACAGAGACAGAGAGAGAGATAATTCCAAGATGGCGGCAGGGCCTCCAATCCTGAAATGGGAGAGAAGCCCAGACGTTACACTTTGCGCTATATATAATTCCTAAAAGTGCTGCACTTTGTTAAAAATTGCATTCATCTGTTGGTCTATGTAGTAGCTAATAAACAAGATTTTGCTGCTTAAACGTATGTATAATGTATATTCATTGATTCACTTGTATACCAAAATCCATTTGAATTGAAACATTTAGCTTTTCGCATCAAATCAAATGTGATTAATTTCTATTCATTAACTATAATGTCTCGAATTAATTCGATACACATCTTTTTTTATCGAGTTCCACCACTAGTTAAAACATTAGAGTGCCCACCTCAGCCCAATACAATCATATTGTTGCATGTCATTCATTGTGGATTATTTATTCTTTTCGTTTCAGGTGTGTAGGATTATCATGGCCTGCTACATCGCATGCTACCCCTCCAGCCACCCCAACAACCACCTGACCAGGACATGCGTCCTGCCCCATTAACTCTTTCACTGCCACACTACAGAATGTTAACCCTTTACTATCACACTACCGACGGTTACCTGCTGTTGTGTGGCAGCGAAAGGGTTAACCTTCTGTGTATTGTAGTGCGGCAGTGAAAGGGTTAATGGGCCCGGACAACAGACGTGCTGTCTTAGTCCGACAGCAATTAGTTGCACGCATGATGGGGTGAATAAATCCTTTCAACCTGAATTTGACTCGCTTGCTTCTATCACTATTATTAGATGCAGTTTACAATGTATACCAATAACTAAACACATCACTTCAGTAATACTCAAACAAGGGTGTCAGGGAATTGTGCTCTTTATTTCGGCCACGGTTGCCGCAAGATATTCCATCGCTACCGCGACCCGCTCCTGGCTGGTAGCGACTCACTCCTGGATGGTAGTGACCTGCTCCTGGATGGTAGTGACCTGCTCCTGGATGGTAGTGACCTGCTCCTGGATGGTAGCGACCCACTCCTGGATGGTAGCGACCTGCTCCTGGATGGTAGTGACCCACTCCTGGATGGTAGCGACCCGCTCCTGGATGGTAGCGACCCGCTCCTGGATGGTAGTGACCTGCTCCTGGATGGTAGTGACCCGCTCCTGGATGGTAGCGACCCGCTCCTGGATGGTAGTGACCTGCTCCTGGATGGTAGCGACCCACTCCTGGATGGTAGTGATCTGCTCCTGGATGGTAGTAACACGCTCCTGGATGGTAGCCACTGGCGGACTCAGGGGGGGGGGGTTGAAAAATGTGCGCTAAAGTGCCCTTTTGAGTGGTGAAAAATGAGAGGGTGTGCCCTATTGGTGCTCTTCCAATGGTCTAAACTTGACCATGTGCCCCACGGTTAAATAATGTCACGCAAAAGTGCCCTTTTGAGTGAAAAGAATTAGAGGACGTGCCCTATTGGTGCCCCTCTAATGGTTAAACGTGACCATGTGCCCCCACAATTGAAAACATCGCACTAAAATGCCCCTTTGAGTGGCGAAAATGAGAGGACGTGCCCATTGGTGCCCCTCCAATGGTTAATCTTTACCATGTGCCCCACAGTTGAAAACATCACGCTAAAATGCCCTTTTGAGTGGCAAAAATTAGAGGATGTGCCCTATTGGTGCCCCTCCAATGGTCTAAACTTGACCATGTGCCCCCATGGTTGAAAAACGTCACGCTAAAGTGCCCTATTGAGTGGTGAAAACATAGCAAGAAAATGAAATAACGTGTCTTAAAGGGGAACTATTTTACTATTTCTTTCACTATTTGGGCACTTTTACACAATTCCTGTGAGTTTATGGAACACCTCTGTAATTTTTTATTTTCTTTTAATTCATTGTTTTGTATTTCTAATCAAGTCCTCAAAAACAGAATTTTTCTACCTCAAGATCTTAAGCCGTTTTGAGCCTGGGCTCCAACCACTGTGGTAGCTGAGTCTCTCTGACATCACAGATCAGCACATTTTCAGATGAAGCAGTTCAGTGAGGGTGAATATTGTGAGAGGAGAATTGGAAGAATGCGCCAATATGAGAATTAGAGACATAGATCATATTAATATAAGTCCACATAGCTAGGAAACAATGCTAAATACTGAAAAAGGCCATTTATAAGATAGTTCCCCTTTAATGACTGCTCTGTTAGTGGATAAAATGTGATGCAGCTTACTAGGGCAGGCTTTCCCAAAGTGGGTGCCATGATGAAAACAGTCTAGGGGTGTTGCAAAATAGTTAAACCCTGCTTATATTCTAAACACATTATATGGCCATTAGCAAATATTTTCTGAGTTTTTGCAAGGAACCGATGGGCTAATATCTAGCTAACATTTTGATGTTTCTCGATCTGCACTGTCCCTATTTCCCCCCCAATGTATCCTTTAGGTTAGGTTAGAGTAAGTTAGTTTAACTGAGGCACAAAGTCCAAGCATGCTGGGAACTTGAGGCACAACTCTGAGCAGCCCCGTCACTACAATATTACATCCATTTAAGTTGTCAGTTTTAGACATGTCCCCTCTTAATGTTCAGATGCCAGAGGGCTTAATGCAGTCTGAGCTGTAACCCTGCATCTGCTGTGTGAGGTAATATAGCAAGCTTTCTTTGAAGTTGCAAAGATTGAGTTTGTTTTACCAATTATGTATTACTAAATACTAATGTATGTACACTGCAAGTGCTTTTATTGATGGCAGTATGCAGGCCTGGACTGGCCATCGGGAGCACCGGGAGTTTTCTGGCCTGGCCTGTGCTGTAAAAAAAAGAAAATGATATAATTTATTTTTATTTAAATTTTTTTTCAGGCCACATAACTTAGAAGCAGGCCAGGCCAGTGTTTCTAGTTGCAGCGACACGATAGTTAGATAACCTAAGTGGGGAACAACCATGAGATGACTGTGACAATCAATCAATCTAATTTAATTGTATAGCACATTTAGACATGACACTTCAACTTGACACACAGTGGCGGACTCAGGGCCCCCCCCCCCCCCCTGGTGCCCCCACGCGCGCTTAAGTGCCCTTTTGAGTGAAAGAAATTAGAGGATGTGCCCTATTGGTGCCCCCACGGTTGAAAAACGCGTGCTTAAGTGCCCTTTTGAGTGAAAGAAATGATAGGATGTGCCCTATTGGTGCCCCCACGGTTGAAAAACGTGCGCTTAAGTGCCCTTTTGAGTGAAAGAAATTAGAGGATGTGCCCTATTGGTGCCCCCACGGTCAAAAAATGCGCGCTTAAGTGCCCTTTTGAGTGAAAGAAATTAGAGGATGTGCCCTATTGGTGCCCCCACGGTTGAAAAACGCGCGCTTAAGTGCCCTTTTGAGTGAAAGAAATTAGAGGATGTGCCCTATTGGTACCCCACGGTCAAAAAACGCGCGCTAAAGTGCCCTTTTGAGTGAAAGAAATTAGAGGATGTGCCCTATTGGTGCCCCCACGGTTGAAAAACGTGCGCTAAAGTGCCCTTTTGAGTGAAAGAAATTAGACGATGTGCCCTATTGGTGCCCCCACGGTTGAAAAATGCGAGCTTAAACAGACAACATAACATATCAAAATGCTTGACTTAAACTTAAAAGTCTATTGTAACATACAAAATAACTTAAGTCAGAACCGTCATCATTTAAAAAAGTTAACTTCACTTTTTTTTATCTTTTTTTTTTCATAATTTAGAAATGAGATTGCATAGGTCTATGAATCGAGATCGCGATTTTATTTCGATTAATTGCCCAGCCCTAGTGGATGGCGTGACACTTTTATGCCACACGCTTAACACATCCTGCGCCATTCATGTCGTACGACGGGTTTCAAGTTCATGCGAATTCTGCCAGATCACGGCGTACGACATTATTTTGATCATATTTCATATTTTCGCCATGGTATTCATATTTCACTCATGGAGCCTTGTCTGATGCTGTGGGACTCGGCACAACTCTGCAACGCTTCAATACTGCCACCTGGTGGATGATCGGCGAGTTGCCTAACCGGAAATGACGGTTGGATATCGGTGCGTCTCCTAAATCCGTCCAGCCACTCGCATATCATCGCAGGACTCTAGCCACACACCGTGGATATGGATCGCTGCCATAACTCAATAATCGACATGATTTGGGCGTGTATTAGTATTATACAAACCGGAAATGGATCGCCTCGATCCCCATCAAATAACTGGGATATGTTTGCTCCAGTATCATTGCCCAACGGTAAGAAGAGGCTGCCGTGACTTTCAGCATTTTTGTTTATTATTATCGATGCAAACTGCTCTGATCTATATATCACCCATACTACATAAATCATTTAACGACGATCACAGAATTATAAACGACCCCCCCCCCCTCCCCTCCGTTCACCCGCGCATCAGTCATAACGTCATAACGCTTAGGACCATGTACAGTTGAAATTGGTTATATAGCGTGGATCGGTAACAAACTGCATTTGATAATGTATATAATTTATGCCTATATCTTACGTTCTAGGAATTACTGCAGAAAACGATAAAAACATATTTATATTCTAGACGGTATTTTTGTATGAATGTGTGAATGAAAAAGTAAAACGTTCCTACATCCTGAACGATAGATAATCGATGTTGAATGGGCCATAGTAATGTCAATTTAGCAATACAATTTAAAAAGTTATAGCCCTGCAAAGAAGGTGAACATCTCCATAGACTTACAGTACTGGCAGAGGATGGTATAAGATGCTGAAATTCCGTGGCAGTTAATGTGTTAATAGTGATTTTTGAAAAAAATAATAAAATATGGATTATTGTAACGTGAGTCAAAGATGTGATACTGAGATACTTTCCTGGCATATACATAAAATATGCAGAGAATTGCGACAAGGGTGACACACCCCCTCTTGAATGTTCAGATGCCAGATGGCTGTAACCCTGCATCCTACTGCTGTGTGAGGTGGTAGGTAATACAGCAAGCTTTCTTTGAAGTTGCAAATATTGAGTTTGTTTTACCAATTATGCATTACTAAATACTAATGTATGTACACTGCAAGTGTTTTTATTGATGGCAGTATGTTTTAGCCTAGGCTATTGTAGGCTAGCTTTATTACTACTGTAGCTAGCTAACTAAACAGGTACCTTGCTTAGCTGATTATATGCTATAATGCTAACCTGTGTTCTCAATTTAGAAATAAAGTGTTCGCATTACTTTAGGATAGTTTGCACAAAATATACCCATAGCACTTTAAAGTTCAGTGTGGATTGCTTTTTAAAGTTAATTTAAGAGTGGTAGTAAACTTAAAAGTGGGTTTAGCATTGGCCTATATTCTATGATTACAGAATGCCAAGGAGAGAGAGAAATCGGAAGAATGTTAAAAAGCATCTGAGAAATGCTGCGAGAGGCAGCTTCTCTTTGAATAATTGGGTCCAAAGCAATAATAGTAAGGGAGGAGATAAGGATACAGGTATGTATTTGTAAGTCCTCACTACTAGCTACATGTACAAGCTGCTTGTCTCACAGAGCCATAGTTTGGATTACAACTGAGAATCTGGTGCTAACATGGTCAATAATGCTTATTTTGGACAGAAAAATGTGTCTTAAACATTTAAATTGACCAACCATAGACAATTTATTTTCCAATCAAGGCAAGAAGGCTAGTGGTAGTGCTATATGACATATTATTTTATAATACAATTATAACATTGTAGGCTACAGTACAAATATTATATACAGTACAATTATATTACTATTATAAAACTAATATTATTTGCTCCACCTTAGATAAAGACAGTACAGACAATGAAGATGGAGATATTCACAAGGGAAATGGTGAAGAAGTGGAGGAAAGAGAGAATGCAGATAATGCTATGGAGAGAGATGGTGAAGAAGTGGAGGAAGGAGAAAATGCAGATGATTGTAAGGAGAGACACGATAAAGAAGTGGAGGAAAGAGAGAATGCAGATAATGCTATGGAGAGAAATGATGGTGAGACAACAACAAATAACTTGAATGCTCCTGTTGCCATTAAAATATCCCACTGATCCAGCCCATGTTCAGAAGCACAGCATAGACCACCACTCTGATAGATTTGTTGAGTTTTGTTGCTCTATTCTGAAGATAGGGAGGGGGAGGGAGAGAAAGAGAGGGAGAGAAGGAGAGGACAGGAGGAGAGGACAGGATGAGAGAAGGAGAGTAAAGGACAGAAGGAGAGGAGAGGACAGGAGGAGAGAAGGAGTGGACAGGAGGAGAGAAGGGGAGTACAGGAGGAGAGAAGGGGGAGAGAAGGGGAGTACAGGAGGAGAGTAGGGGAGTATAGGAGGAGAGAAGGGGAGGAGAGAGAAAGGAAGAAGCTCAACGGCACTCGAATTAACTTTAACTGTTAAACTGTTTTATGAAATAAAAATGTTAAAGGTGTATTGTTCCCTGTGTGTTTTTATCATAGAGGTGTGGTTATACTATTAATCTGGATTGTCTATGTTATTCTAATGTTAATCTTAATCAAGGAGGAAGACTATTTCATCATACATGACGCATCATAGCTTTTTGCTTACTGATGGGGTCCCATGTTGTGAGGTAGGTGCCCTTTTTTTATTTTCGCCCCTGCCCTTCAAACAGCCTGAGTCCGCCACTGTTGACACATGACACACACGTCAACCAAAGTGCTTCACAGTAAGTCGCATAGCAAAAAAAAAGAAAAGTGCTCCTAAAATATAAAAAACAGACAGAGTACAGAGAGTAAACAGACAGAGAGTAACACAGTCTAAACAGTCATACATCTTTTATTCAACTTCAGTCCTGATCACAACCATATTTATTTTTAGATGTTTAGTTTTTTGTAATGTCAGATTAAAAATGAAATACTCCCACTTTTCTGAAAAGAGTTGTTGTTAAATCTGACATTACAAAAAACAAAAAAGTCATCAAAATCAGTGTTGTTGCTAATCATTGACACAGCATGTAATAATCCCCACAGAAAAATCTACATTGCATTTGATATATTGAAAATATAAATTTGTTTGTGTTTTTTAACAATAATTTGTGATCATCACACACACTGGCATTTAAAGGGTTATAATTCGAAAATGTACTGAATACGTGGTGGTTATCATCAGGGCTGAAGTTGAATAAAAGATGTATGAAAGAAAAAGCATATCATATTTTTATGGCGTTTTTGAAGAGGACAATTTAGTTCCCTAATTGTTGTGAAGGATCAGATTAAACCGAATATATATATTTATTTATGGATATATATTTAATAGTATTTGTATATAGTTTGATATCCCTTGTATATTCCTTGTACATATACACGGAATATCCCTTTATTCTACTACAGCCCATAATAGTTCATTCTCTTATTGGACAAAAGGACCAGGCGCCAGGGACAAGCCCCTGGCGTTCAAGTTCAAAGGTACGGACGAGACATGCCCTTACTAGCCTCAGCTCCGCGCAGGAATACGGCTACCGAAAGCAGAGCGGCACTACTTGTCCACCGTGCATATAAATATGGCGCAAGAAATGTAGAACTCCTCTTAGTCCTTTACCCTTCTACCCAACTAAGTAACAAGACGTGAAGCCTCACCCCACGATACCGCGTGCGGTGTAGTACGGCCTGTTTGGCCTTAGAATAGCAGTGAGACCTCGTGCGAATTAATAGCTGAATTGCCAGAGTTTGGCACCGTATTTCTATTAAGTAATAATAGTCTATTATGTATGGTGCATCGTTCGGTTAGAGTTCTAAAGTGAGCAGCACCCCCATCGCTTCCTCGCGTTATCTAGAGTCTTAACCAGGTTGGGCAGACCACACGTGGTGCTTTCATCCGAGGAGTTCTAGGCGAGGACGAGTGGACCTGCACATTGGATTACCTACCCCGACGACTGCTGAGCCCTATACGGCATGGAATATCTATTTGCTTTGGTGCTTTGATTTGTGGAGCGGATAATCGCCAACACCGGTGAGTGTTGGATTTACCCCGAGAGGAGCCAAGGTGAGACGGCGCTCAGACCAGACTGAGGTCGCCTCGCTTCTTCTTCGTTGTGGACCTAAAGCTACAGCTACAGCTATCGTCTACAAGAGAGCCCAAGTGTATTCATCTGCGGATCAAGGTTCTACGGGCACTGTGTTCTGTACCTGGACTCTCCCTAGAAATCGTTGACCAGACGGGATACAGCCGACGGCTCTCCTACCCCCCCTACTGGCTTACAACCGGCGGGACCCCTTCAGTATATTATCCAGCTATAATCATTAAGTGACCATCGCTATAATTCCCTAAGAGCCAGGTTGTATACTTGCTTCCTGTGTAACCAGAGATTGGACATTCAGTGTTGATTTGCCTACGAATACTCATTTGCCTTACAAGTGCATTCAAATCATAAATGTAATAAGTAACTATTATATGTACCCTTTGCTATATATTAAATATTTGACTATTACCTTTGTGTGGACCTGATTTCATATGTGGGAAAGTGTTCATCATACTTAGATATCGTGTACTGTATGGCCAGTAATTAAAGTACATAAAGCGGTAGTGGTTTAATGATACCATACTTATCAATACAGTCAGGGAATTGTACCCCTCAGTTACACTAATGGTAAGAGTGAGTATTTCTTTTCAATTTGACATTACAAAAAACAAAAAATCCATCGAAATCAGTGTTGTTGCTAATCATTGACATTATGCTAGCCTGTAATAATCCCCCCCATAAAAATCCACTTTGCATTTGATATATTGAAGATATTAACATTTTAGTGTGTTTTATTTCTTTTTTTACAATAATTTGTGATGCCATCACAAACACTGGCATTTAAAGGGTACAATTTCAAACATTCCTGCACCAGAATGCAGGAAATTAAGTCTTTGTAACAAAAACATTTCCTGGTGGGGGACCCCCAGACCCCCGCTTAAAAAGTGGCGTGACTGGGACTATATTTCCCGGCCTGAATTATTTACCCAGTCCGGCCCTGCTATCATGCACTCTTCCTACTATACTACTAATATGTCTTTACTACTAGGCACTCAACACTGCATCACACACGTTTCAGCACTGTTTGATGAACATTTTACTCAGTTGTAAGAGTTGTACCCTTCCTGCTGACTTGTCATACAGAACTTAATGACAAAATGTTAAATGTAAATGTAATAGTGATGTGATGTAAGGGGGAAGTCCATCCAACCTTTTCATAAAGGACACAGTGGTGGGTATCAAGTTAACATAGCAATACCTTGTCTCATAGGGACTGCTACCTTGTTTTTGGCGAAGTGCCCCATTAATTGCAGAGTTTATAAATATGTTGTTACTGTTCGCTACTGACCATGTACACCTGCCTGTACCAATAAAAAAAAAATATATATATATATATTATATAATACTTTTTTTTTGTCAGGCCACATAACTTTGAAGCAGGCCAGGCCAGTGTTTCTAGTTGCAGCGACGCAATATTTAGATAACCTAAGTGGGGAACAACCAGGAGATCACTGTGACAATCAATCAATCAATCAGAGAGTTGAGACAGAGTACAGAGATTAAACAGACAGAGAGTAACGCAGTCTAAACAGTCATACATCTTTTATTCAACTTCAGTCCTGATCATAACCATTTTTATTTTTTAGATGTTTTTTTGTTATGTCAGATTAAAAATTAAATACTCCCACTTTTCTGAAAAGAGTTGTTGTTAAATCTGACATTACAAAGAACAAAAATCCATCAAAATCAGTGTTGTTGCTAATCATTGACACATGCTAGCCTGTAATACCCCCCCCCCCCCCCCCAGAAAAATCTACATTGCATTTGATATATGATATTTTTGTGTGTGTTTTTTTAACAATAATTTGTGATGCCATCACACACACTGGCATTTAAATGGTTAAAATTCGAAAATGTATTGAATATGTGGTGGTTATGATCAGGGCGGAAGTTGAATAAAAGATGTATGAAAGAAAAAGCATATCATATTTTTATGGGGTTTTTGAAGAGGACAATTTAGTTCCTTAATGGTACAAAAAACAAAATATCCATCGAAATCAGTGTTGTTGCTAATACTTGACATTATGCTAGCCTGTATCCCCCAAAAAAAATCCCCCTTAAAAGTGGGTTTAGCATTGGCCTATATTCTATGATTACAGAATGCCAAGGAGAGAAAGAAATCGGAAGAATATTAAAAAGCAGCTGAAAATGCTGCAAGAGGCAGCTTCTCTTTGAAAATGTTTGTCCAAAGCAACAATAGTAAGGGAGGAGATAAGGATACAGGTATGTATTTGTAAGTCCTCACTACTAGCTACGTGTACAAGCTTGTCTCACAGAGCCATAGTTTGGATTATAACTGAGAATCTAACACGGTCAATAATGCTTATTTTGGACAGAACATTTTGTCTTAAACATTTAAATTGACCAACCATAGACCCTTTTTATTCCAATCAATGCAAGAGGGCTAGTGGTAGTGCTGTATGACATATTATTTTATAATACAATTATAACATTGTAGGCTACAGTACGAATATTATATACATTACAATTATATTACTATTATAAAACAAATATTATTTGCTCCACTGTAAGGTTTGGGCCTTTTGCTCTCTTGTAGGAGTAAAAGTCCTAGCGCCACCCTGGAGTATTTCACCCTTCCTCTCTTCTAATTTGTCCTGATTGCTAATTAACGCCTGCTGTGTGTAGTTGACTCTCCTTCATATGCTTACCTGATGTCCTCTCTCTTTGTCAGTTCTTCACTGTCCACAGGCGTGAGTACTACCTGAAGCATTTGTTATATCGTATTTGCTTATCGCGTCCCGCTCTAAGCCTTATGAGATACCCCTTATCTCCTATGATACCTACTGTATCCCCAACAAAAACAACTACATGCACCCCACCTGTATGGGGCCCCGCCCCTATGGAGGCATAGCCCATATAACCATGACTCTGGTCACCAAACACCCTTCATCTATTTTCGTCCCAGCGTACTGGCTGCGTGCACCATACGTTAACTAGCAGGATGAAAAGATTAAGGAAGATTCGTAATGTTGAAGGCTTACCGGAGGATTGTTTTTCCCTGGATTCTCCGGAGCTTGTTTCGGCGACACATGAGACCTGTGCTGGTGGTTCCTCGGCTGACGACGACGGACCGAGGGGCAGCGTACAAGGTTTGACTAGCGGGTCGGCTTGTACAAAGGTGAGGTCTGTGTCAGTAGGCATCAATGTCGCTGTTGGTCGTGCTGTGGAGTATGTTTCGGCACCAGGGCCGGGGCGGCTTGGCGATCGTTCCACTGTAGTGGGCGATGTCCTGGCAATCCTGGAACATGCTGTTAACGCTAATGCTACTACTGCTTCTTCTGCTAACGCTGTTGTTGACGCTGGAATGTCTAATAATCCCTGCCGCGGGATTCCGCTTTTCCCTCCTCTTGCCAGCTTCATTGATGAAGGTCAGTCGGTGGTGGATGTGGGGGGGTTCGCTGAGCTCTATTTACCTTTTTTACGGGTGAAGGGGCTGACAGCGGGGTGCAGGCCGGGGGTACCTTGGCTAAGCAGCCAGGTAGCTTCTTTTCTGTGCCCAGGCGGGGATGAACGACGTTCCGCCCGGCCGATGCTTGATAGCATATCGGTTCGGAGGGTGGCAGTATGGACGAATGAGTGGTATACTGCTGCTGGATGGCATTTAGCGGCGGCCAGTGTTATGGCTCAGCTGGCTACTTTCCTATCCAAGATGGCGTCGGGTTGTAGGTCTTTGGGTCCAACCGACATTGTAAACGTGATTCATGTTTGTGGTGTTATAGAGATCTTGACTCAGTCGCAAGCTATAACTGCGGGGAGGATTCGGATGCTATCGACTTTGGTTGTTAGGCATGTTTGTTGGAGCAGTCTCCTCTTGGGGAAGAGGATAGGTTTTCTCTCCTCACGACTCCTTTTTCCACAGATAGTCTTTTTGGGCGTTCTGTGGAGGCGCAGGTGGTTATTGATCTGGGTCCTACACCGCCTCACGCTGTGCAGCCAGAGGTGGGAGCACGGTCTCGTCAACGACTGTGGCGAGATCCACGACAGGCGGCCATGTTTCCCCCGCCAGTGGTGCCCTGGTTGGAGAGTCAACAGGGTATCGCGAGGCCGACAGCCTTGGCGGCCGAGGGATCGGCCATTTTGGGTGATTTCGGGTTTGGTAAACCAACCCGTCGTCATTTTGCCGCGAGCAGCCCGCTCCCCGTTCAATCCTCTCTCTGTTACCCCCAGAAGCGGGGCTCTGAGCGTTCTCCTTTGGCTGCGGGCCGCGAACCTTCATTGAAGCGTATGCGGCCCCATTCTTCGCTTCTCATGGGGGCAGGGGCTGACACCCAGTTGATGGCTGAGCCTGGGTCTGTCCGTGAGAATGTTCCGTCGTCGCGTGGTTCCTACACCGCAGGTTGTGGGTGGGTGGAACTTGGTGTTACAGCTGCCACTAGCTCCAGTGGTCAGCAGGGGGACTCGTTGCCTCTTCTGTTGAATGCTCAGCAGGGGTTACCCCGGCTTCGCCCTCGCCAGGCGGGGTATCGCGCTGTTGCCTCCCACTCCCGTCAAACCGGCAGTGGTCTGCAAAGGAGAGGCGAGCATGATTTGAGTGGTAGCAATATCACTGCAGGGCTTCGGCGTGGAGGAGCCCATGGGGTCCTCATGCCTTGCGTGTCTAGCTGCGGAACAACTCCTCAGCATGCGCTGGAGGGGTGTTCAGGGGCGAGTGTGTGTCCACAAGTTTGATGACAGCTCCTCCCGTATCAAACCGGCCCTTTCTGTCGGGGTCCCCCCTTGGGTGCTTTGCACGACGGGGGGGACCGGGCCAACTATCTACTGTTCCTTGCGGCCCAGCGTCAGTTGACGGCGGGGGCGCTGTGGGATTATATTCACATATGGCGACGGGAATGCCCTTTGAATCAGTGGATGCGGAGAACGTTAGAGGCGGGGCTGGTTTTGCAGTTCGCACGACCCCATCCTCCGTTTTCAGGTTTGGTGCCGACCCTATTGTGAGGGTCAGACGCAGTGACAACCCTGGCAGATGAGATCCAATCTCTGTTGGCGAAGCAGGCCGTCGTTGTGGTCCCAAGAGAGGACGCAATCTCAGGCGTCTACTCCCGTTATTTTCTGGTACCCAAGAAAACAGGGGGGGTCAGACCTATACTGGATATGTCCGCGTTCAATCGGTTGATTGTAGCGAGACCATTCAGGATGTTGACCGTCCGACTCCTTCTGCTTGCTGTCAGGAGGGGGGACTGGTTCACCTCCATAGACCTGAAGGATGCGTATTTTCACATCCCCATTTTCCCTCCTCACAGGAAGTTCCTACGGTTCCTGTTTCAAGGCGTAGCGTACGAGTACCACAGAATGCCGTTCGGTTATTCTCTGGCTCCCCGCACATTCACCAAGTGCGTGGCGGCTGCTCTGGGGCCTTTACGTCGTCGGGGGATACAAGTCCTGTTCTATCTCGACGACATTCTACTCCTCAGCCGTTCAGAGGAGGTTGCCAGGTCTCATACTCGACTGGTGGTGGAATTCCTCACCAGCCTGGGTTTTGCTGTGAATTGGAAGAAGAGTACCCCTCTTCCCAGTCGACAGGTGGAGTACTTGGGCTTGACATTGAGGTCGAGGCCCATGATTGCGACCCTCTCGGAGCAGCGTCAGGGGGTTATCCGTTGCGCGCTCGGGGGTTTCCGTCTGGGAGGGACGGTTACGGCGCTGCAGGTGATGCGTCTGCTGGGCCTTATGTCGGCTGCTCACACGGTGGTTCCTCTTGGCCTCCTCTTTATGAGGAGGATACAGAGGTGGTTTGTCTCTTTGAGAATAGATCCGGTGAGGGACAAAAGGAAACGGTTGACGGTTCCTTTGTCGATATGGGGAGATCTCGCCCACTGGGGGAGGCTGGGTACCCTCTCCATTGGGGTCCCCATGGGGAGCAGGGCCTCACACGTCACGGTCTTCACCGACGCCTCTCTCACGGGTTGGGGAGGGACGTGTCGGACCCATGCAGTGGGGGGCAGCTGGACAGGTCATGCTGGCTCAGCTGCCCTGCATATCAATGTGTTGGAGTTGAAGGCGGTCTTCCTGGTCCTCAAACGGTTCGACCTACTGTTGGTAGGCAAACACGTTTTGGTCAGGACAGACAGTATGACGGCGGCGGCGTATATCAACAGGCAGGGTGGGACTCGTTCCGCCCGCCTGCTCCGGGCGGCGTGCGATCTGTGGCTGTGGGCATCCCGCAGACTGCGCAGTCTGAGGGCGCTCCACATTCCTGGTACGGAGAATGTGGGGGCGGATATAATGTCTCGGCGCGGTCTTCGTCACGACGAGTGGGAACTCCGCCCCGACATAGTCAGGCAGATCTGGGATCGGTTCGGGGAGGCCTCGTGGATCTTTTTGCGTGCCGACGCTCTCACAAGTGCCCCTTGTGGTTCTCGCTCAGTCGGGCAGATCATCCCCCCTTGGGGGTGGATGCCTTCTCGACCTTTCCGTGGCCGCCCGGTCTTCTCTACGCCTTTCCTCCTGTACAGCTGTTGAGTCAGCTGTTGGAGCGGATACGGAGGGAGCGCAGGACGGTGATCCTGGTCGCACCGGACCGGGGCACGTCAGTGTGGTTCCCGGTCTTAATCCAGCTTCTGGTCGCTCCTCCTTGGGTCATTCCGTGGTCGACGACGGCCCTCTCACAGCGCAACGGATTGTTGTTCCAGCCTCCGGTGTTGGGTCAACGCCTGGTGGTGTGGCTGGTGGGAGGGTGAGTCTGGAGGGGATGGATTCCTCGTGGTTGATACCATCCGGTGTGCGCATGCTCCCTCCACTGTCGCGGTTTACGCGGGCAGATGGCGTGCGTTCCAAGAGTGGTGTAAGGGGGGGGGCTGGGACCCAGTCTCCTGCCCCATGGATGCTGTTCTGAGTTATCTCCAGTCTCTTCTTGGTAGACTGTCGGCTTCGACGGTGAGGGTATATGCGGCAGCTATATCCTCCTATCATGAGGGTTTTGAGGGGACTGTTTTGTTCAGCCACCCTCTTGTGAAGCGTTTCCTGCTTGGCGCTCGACGCGTTAAGCCGGTGCAATGCTCCTTGGCTCCGACTTGGGATCTTCAGTTGGTCCTCGTCGGTTGTCCTTGGCCTCGTTTGAGCCGCTCGAGCAGGCGCCGTTGGGACAGCTGTCCTTCAAGACCGCGTTCCTACTGGCTGTCACTTCCGCTAAACGCGTAGGTGAGCTCTGTGCTCTCTCGGTACGTCCAGAGTGCCTGTCTTTTCGGACCGATTGCGGTGCCACTCTGCGACCTAATCCTGCTTTCGTGCCTAAGAATATCCGGAGTTCCTTCCGCTCCCGGGATATTGTGGTTCAGGCTTTTCGTCCTCCTCCTCACACTAGTGAGTTAGATGCGGGCCTTCACCTGTCATGTCCAGTCCGTGCTTTGGGGATTTACCTCAGCCGTACTCAGGACTTCAGGGTTACCGACCAGCTTTTTGTCTGTTATGGTGGGGCTCGTGCTGGTAAGGCACTGTCGAAGCAGCGCCTGTCCCATTGGTTGTGCGAGGGTATTACCCTCTGCTACACGTTGGCTGGGCAGGATCCCCCTGGATCCGAGTTCGCGGACACCGTTGTGAGCTTCATTACAACACTCGCTGATAGTATTGTCCCCACGAAAAAGGTGCGGGTCTTCCCAAACCAGAAACCGTGGGTGGACAGTACTATCAGAGCAGCTCTGAACTCTCGCACCACTGCCTACAACCTGGGCAGAGAGTCAGGAAACATGGAGGAGTACAAGGCTACAGTCTATACTCTGCGCAAGGCTGTAAAACTTGCAAAACGGACATATGCTGACAAACTGGAGACACAAATGGCACAAAACGACACAAGAGGCTTATGGCGGGGACTGAGGACAATAACTGAACAAAGTCAGTGTCCCCTCAATGGGGAGCGACGACGCCTCTCTCGTGGACAAACTCAACTCTTTCTACGCTCGGTTTGGTGTAGACAGTGGCGCCGCTAGCTCAACGGCTAGTGACGTCACTGGCGCGCCGGCTGTTGTGGAGGGGGGGGGGGCAACCGCGGGGGGGCGGGGACGCTCTCTCGTTGTCGGAACACAGTGTGAGAAGATCATTTATGCAGGTGAACACCAGAAAAGCTGCTGGCCCAGATGGTATAACAGGACACATACTTAAGTCCTGTGCCAACTAGCTAGCCCCTGTGTTCACCACCATATTTAATCAATCCCTGGCGGAGTCAGTGGTCCCTGCCTGCTTCAAGATGTCTACCATCATCCCTGTACCAAAGAAACCCTCCCCAACATGTCTCAATGACTACAGACCGGTGGCACTCACCTCTGTGGCCATGAAATGTTTCGAGAGGCTGGTCAAGGATCACATTTGTGCCTCCCTCCCCAGTGATATGGACCCCATGCAATTTGCATACAGGCCAAACAGGTCCACGGACGATGCGGTCTCCCAAGTACTGCACAGCACCCTCTCTCACCTTGACCGCCAGAAGGGGGGCTATGTGAGACTGTTGTTCATTGACTATAGCTCAGCGTTCAACACCATAGTCCCCACCAGACTGATGGACAAGCTGATCGAGCTGGGTCTGAGCTCCGCTCTGAGTGCCTGGATACTGGACTTTCTCAGCGAAAGGCCCCAGGCGGTCAGGGTGGGGGGTCAGACCTCCAACACCATCACCCTGAGTATCGGGTCCCCCCAGGGCTGTGTTCTGAGCCCCCTGCTGTACTCACTATACACACACGACTGTGTGGCCAAGTTCAGCTCCAACTTCATAGTGAAGTTTGCAGACGACACAGTGGTGGTGGGGCTGATCTCGGACAACGACGAGAAGGCCTACCGGGAGGAGGTTGAGGTACTGGAACGCTGGTGCCAGGACAACAGCCTGCTCCTGAACATTGGTAAAACCAAGGAGCTGATCGTGGATTATAGGAGAGGACAGCAGGAGACACACACACCACTGAGGATAAACGGGGCTACCGTGGACAGGGTGAGCAGCTTTAAGTACCTGGGGGTCCACATCTCAGAGGATCTGACATGGTCAACACACATAGACTCAGTCGTAAAAAAGGCGAAGCAGCGCCTCTACCACCTGAGACAGTTAAGGAAGTTCAGAGTATCTGGGAAGATACTCCAGTCCTTCTACTCCGGAGCTGTAGAGAGCATCTTGACTGGAAACATCACTGCCTGGTATGGAAACAGCGCGGCACAGGACAAGAAGGCCCTACAGAGAGTGGTGCGCTCAGCCGAGCGTACCACGGGTATTGCACTACCACCCCTGCAGGTTCTATACAACAAGAGGTGCAAATCCAGAGTCTGCAGAATAATGAAAGACACACACCACCCCAACAACAGCCTGTTCATGCTGCTGAGGTCAGGCAGACGCCTGCGAACCCCAGCTACTAGGACAGAGAGGCTTCGGCTCAGCTTCTTCCCCAAGGCCATCAGAGCCTTGAACACTGAACTCTCCACACACAAGCACACATGAGCACACACACGACACACACACTGTACACGCTCACACACTAGCAGCCACTTTAACATGAGCAAGCACACACTAATGCTGCACACGCCCACACTTATGGCCACTAAGGAAAGGTCACTTTAAAAATAGTATAGTATAACCTGAGATTGTATAAAATAGCAATGTACAGAAAGACCCAGTGCCTCATCCGTAGCTAACAGTGTATGCACTACCACAGGACCTAGCATGTCCTCCATGCTCTGTAAATAACTTATGTACAAATACCGATATGCCCTATATGTTACTGTTTATTGCACAATGTTGTTTTATTGGATTCCATTATATGTTGTTACTTGGTTTTTCAATGTATGTGATGTATAGATTGGGGGGAGATGAGAGCATCTAAAGGGTCGAAATGTGTTTGCCTTAGCAGACGGTGATAGAATGGTGGTTCAGAGCGAGCAGGGTGTTAGTGTGAGCAGCACACTGAGCAGGGGATGTTGACATTCCGATCTGGAACACATGATAACAGCAAGTGTGGATGCAAGCGATGGAGGTTTTGACAGTAATGAAACGTTTTGAAATGTGTGAAAGGTTATTAGCAGTTGTCATGACAGCGCGTCGCCTGACAACCAGAAGGGGGGCGGGCAGTCGTTGCTATGATGAAGATCTATAAATCGAACAGTGGTTCCGGGTAAGGGCAGACTAAAATCTGACTGAGACTAAGAGGGAAGAAACCAGAAGAGACTCTCTCCTCTCATCACGGAGAGGGGGGGGGGGGGGAATGCCACATCATCATTAGCTTTGGCTAACACGAGGATGGTCTTGGCTAACGACCAGGCCTGACCACGATTGGACTGAATAGCAGAAGGACGATAGACTGAACGCACCGAAAGATCTTTAGAATAGATCTTACAAGGACAATACGAATTGGTTCCCATCTGATTATGAGGTCTCTGTTTATCAAATAAACAACGCTTCTCCTTGTAAGATATTACGCTGTGTCAAAGTGTCGAATTCTTACGAAGGTGGAGAATTACTACGGTATGCGGATTGCACTAACGGGGATGATAAGGATTGTATCAGCCAGTGTATGAGACGTCGGAGAGATAAAACACAACGCAGATGGGGAGATGATTACACAAGCCGAACAGACGAAGACGTGATACTGGCCGATTGATCAGAATCTAACAGTATACTTGTATGCTGTGACAAATAAAACTCTTGACTTGACTTGACTTGACTTGTTCAGTTTGAGGGAGGTGCCTTTGTAATCTGTCATCGTTCTGAGGCCCTGCCACATACCTCTAGAGTCAGCCTGTTCAAACTGAAGTTCAACTTTATCCCTATAACGCCGTTTTGCCTCTATTACTGTTCTCCTGACGTTGTATCTCGCCACCTTGTGGTCATTCATGTTGCCTGTCACAAGCCCGGCGTTGTAGGCTGAGGTGCGCACTTTCAGAGCCTCACGGACGGATTTATCTACCCAGGGCTTTTGATTTGGGTAAACTCTAATTGTGGTAGAGGGGATTGTTTCTTCTACCAGAGTACAGACAAAGTCAAGCACCGTTTCAGTGTATTCGTTAATATTGGCTGTGTTATCACGGAACACACTCCAGTCTGTGCATTCAAGTGCAGCCTGGAGTGTCTCCTCTGACGCCACAGTCCAACGCTTAACCTCTCGCGATACTACCGGCGTACGCTTGAGACATTGTTTGTACTTTGGCAAAAGAAATATGGCGGCGTGGTCCGATTTACCGAATGGACTAAGAGCCTGTGCCTTGTACCCGTTCTTAAATTGCGAGTATACATGGTCTAATATGTTCTCGCCTCTGGTGGGACAGGTCACATGCTGATAGAAATTCGGCAACACCTTTTTAAGACTTGCGCTGTTGAAATCGCCCAGAATGGCAGCGTCAACATTAGCTGTCTGTAGTTTGTTTACCTCATCGTGAAGCTTCGAGAGTGCGGCCCCAGTGTTTGCATGTGGTGGAATATACGCTCCGATCAGGATGATGGACGTTAACTCCCTCGGCAGAAAGAAAGGTCGGCATTTGATGGTGATAAACTCCAGGGCCCTCATGCATCAACGTGTTCTACGCACAGATCTGTGCTTACCCTGTGCGTACGATCATTTCCAAGCAAAGAGTGGGATTCATCAATTTGAACTTGAACTTGACTTCGTGCTTACATCTACGCACAGTTCAGACCTGGCGTACCTAGCGCCCAGTGGTAGAATATATTATTACAACAAGGAAATGAGCTTCTGTGCATAATAACACTGGCACGTTCTGTATGAACCGTAGTTCATTATAGTTCATTGTAAAATAGCAACAGTAGTGTAATTATGGTCAAAACCCTATAAATAGCATTTGGAATAATAGATCTTTCTCTCAGAATGAATGCAGCATGGTTTATATAGCGTTATCGGAATATACGGGGTGTAGGCTACTGACTGACTGCGCTCCGCGTAGCTTGATTGATTGATTGATTGAAAAGTTTATCAACAGATTGCAGAATGGGTACAGTACAGTACAGCTCAGTACATACAATTGTTGATTGGGGATGCAGACCAACTTTCGTCTTGTTTACATCAGGGTCCCCCATTTTCAATTCATCATAAATCATAAAGCTCAACTCGTTATTATTCTGCGCAGACCGCAGAAACACAGGAACGTTTTGATTATATTTAAAAGGCTTTACGTTAAACGAAACAAGTGGAACTTCGAAGCTGTAAGCAGAATACAAGTCATATGAATATAGTGTTCTTCCCCCTTTTTACTGTATAAGAAAGAATAGAAAACGCATTGCAATGACACTATAGTGGACAGACTATGTATATGATGGGATTCAAGTTCACGTTTTTGTTGCTCATAGGCATGCTGTCAGAGTATGATATCTTAATCAAACATTCTAGAACATTTGTCGTCACAGATCATGTCCTAATAGAACATAGGCTATGGCATGGATCGTGATATTGTGTGGACTGTTATTATTACTGTACACCGGTACCACCCATTGTGACTACAGCCTTGTGAGTCCCGCACACAAACATGATGGAATTCAAGTTCATGTATTGAAAGGCAGGCTATCATACATGCAGTGAGATTCATTGTTCTTGTATATGCTCTCGTATTATATTGTTTATATAGGCTACCCAATACTGACATCAAAATAGATTGTAGTATGCCTCTAGAAATCATATGCAGCAGGTCGAAAATTTACGGGAGATCCATCGCGATTTGGAATAAAATTGAGGAGAACTTTAATCCCTGGGGTATTAATCAAACAACACGGGAAAAGGCAGTCATATTCCAGCGCGGTCTTTATTAGCCGACAACGAAATAGATGCATCTAAAAATCATATAGCCAATCGAACACAACTAATAAAGGCATTCATATTACAGCACGGTTATAATGACACACAACCAACGCCAAACAGTGGTCAACGAACGGTCTTTATTAGTATTTTGAGCTGTCCAGGCAGAATTGCAGCAATGGTCTTAGGGAGCCGTTGATATCTGACATCACCGTTTACAAGTCCGCCTTTTATTATTTATCCCATAATACGCGATAGTGTCTTCTTGGTTCGACAGCAGTGAATTCTCCGTGGAGTTTCTAATGGGTCGGTCCATTATTTCACATCCCATGGGGGGTGTTTCCTCATTTTCATGACCATATATGGATAATCATGCACGAGCATTGACGGTAGAACAAAGTGGTATTCATCATGACAGGTGTGCGTAGAGCCTGCGTACGCAAGTGTGATGAATGCCGACTTCCCTGTGCGTGCGCTAGTTCTACATTCCGTGCTTACGTGTGGAAGTAGGTCAAGTTCTATGTCCACGTTGATGCATGAGGGCCCAGGTCTGGGGAGCAGTGGTTAGACAATTCCTTTGCGTTGCATGGATCACACCACTCCTTGTTTACCATGAAAGCTATGCCGCCTCCTCTCGTCTTTAGTGATTCTTCTGCCGTTCGCTCCTTGCGGAGAACGAAGAAGTGATCTGCCGGTTCTATTGCATGGTTTGGGACATCCGGAGTCAACCAAGTCTCGGTGAAACAAAATACGTTGCAGTCCCGAATGTCCCTCTGGAATTGAATCCGTGCTCTGATGTCGTCCAGTTTGTTTCCTATTGATTGCATATTGGCTAGCAATATGCTGGGCAATGTGGTTCTGTGACGCCTGGATCTCAATCCGTTTCAGACGCCGGCTCTCCTTCCTCGCCGTCTCCCCTTTTCCTTGCGTGGGCCGCAACAAAGGATCTCAGCTGGCCATTGTTGTTGTTCAGCGATCCGATCCAGAGAGCAATCCAGTCGGTAAGTTTTCCTTAATCCAATGTCAATGAGTGACTGACGGTCATACACATTTAATGCACCAACAGTTGGTACAAATAAAACTCTTAAAACTATAAAAATTAACAAAAGTAAGCACAGTCTCGACGGAGCTAACAGAACGGCAGCCGGTCTTAGCAACGCCATCTTGGTCATCCATGATACATCTACTTTTCAAACACCATGACAATGAGGTGAAATAAACATTTTAAAGGTGTATTGTTCCCTGTGTTTTTATCATAGAGGTGTGGTTATACTATTAATCTGGATTGTCTATGTTATTCTAATGTTAATCTTAATCAAGGATGAAGACTATTTTACCATACATGACGCGTCATAGCTTTTTGCTCACTGATGGGGTCCCATGTTGTGCAGTAGTTTCCCTTTTTTCCTTTTCGCCCCTGCCCTTCAAACAGCCTGAGTCCGCCACTGGAATACATTGACCTGATGACCATGTGCTTGGTCACAGGCTTGCCTGGTCAGAACTGACTTTACAATAGCAGAAAGCCATACTGTATGTTAGCTAATAAATCATCCTCCCTAAAAGATTAACACTTAAAACTGATAGATAAATCAATCTTGAATCCACAATCCTAATCACAATCCTTTATTACAAAACCATCCTCCTTTGTCATTTTCCCCACGTTCACACCAGAGACGAAAAGTCTGCTCTGGTCAGCAGGATTTGCCCAGACACGTTGGCACCATCTCAGATAGCACAACTTTGGATTTAGACCTTATGGGCCAAATCTGTCAGATCATCAGTCATCAAACCAGCCGGTCAACCTGCCTAAATGTGGAACTTGCAAGAGTATTTAAGCCCTGTGTGTTTCTCATTCAGCAGCCATTGCCCGCGGAGGGCTTTGGACTCAAGGACTGTTTTTCCTCCCTGTGTGTTTCAGCCAATAAAAACCAGAGATTGGACAATACCAATGCAACCACCCCTGCAGGTTCTATACAACAAGAGGTGCAAATCCAGAGCCTGCAGAATAATGAAAGACACACACCACCCCAACAACAGCCTGTTCATGCTGCTGAGGTCAGGCAGATGCCTGCGAACCCCAGCTACTAGGACAGAGAGGCTTCGGCTCAGCTTCTTCCCCAAGGCCATCAGAGCCTTGAACACTGAACTCTCCACACACAAGCACACATGAGCACAGACACGACACACACACTGTACACGCTCACACACTAGCAGCCACTTTAACATGAGCAAGCACACACTCATGCTGCACACACCCACACTTATGGCCACTAAGGAAAGGTCACTAAATAGTATAGTATAACCTGAGATTGTATAAAATAGCAATGTACAGAAAGACCCAGTGCCTCATCCGTAGCTAACAGTGTATGCACTACCACAGGACCTAGCATGTCCTCCATGCTCTGTAAATAACTTATGTACAAATACCGATATGCCCTACTATGTTACTGTTTATTGCACAATGTTGTTTTATTGGATTCCATTATATGTTGTTACTACTGTATTGCACATCGTTGCGGGCAAGACCACCCGCATTTCATTGTAATGAAGGAAACAGGTGTTTTTGGGTGTTTTTCAATGTATGTGATGTATAGATTGGGGGGAGATGAGAGCATCTAAAGGGTCGAAATGTGTTTGCCTTAGCAGACGGTGATAGAACGGTGGTTCAGAGCGAGCAGGGTGTTAGTGTGAGCAGCACACTGAGCAGGGGATGTTGACATTCCGATCTGGAACACATGATAACAGCAAGTGTGGACGCAGGCGATGGAGGTTTTGACAGTAATGAAACGTTTTGAAATGTGTGAAAGGTTATTAGCAGTTGTCATGACAGTGCGTCGCCTGACAACCAGAAGGGGGGCGGGCCGTCATTGCTATGACGAAGATCTATAAATCGAACAGTGGTTCCGGGTAAGGGCAGACTAAAATCTGACTGAGACTAAGAGGGAAGAAACCAGAAGAGACTCTCTCCTCTCATCACGGAGAGGGGGGGGGGGGGGGGGAATGCCACATCATCATTAGCTTCGGCTAACACGAGGATGGTATTGGCTAACGACCAGGCCTGACCACGATTGGACTGAATAGCAGAAGGACGATAGACTGAACGCACCGAAAGATCTTTAGAATAGATCTTACAAGGACAATACGAATTGGTTCCCATCTGATTATGAGGTTTCTGTTTATCAAATAAACAACGCTTCTCCTTGTAAGATATTACGCTGTGTCAAAGTGTCGAATTCTTACGAAGGTGGAGAATTACTACGGTATGCGGATTGCACTAACGGGGATGATAAGGATTGTATCAGCCAGTGTATGAGACGTGGGAGAGATAAAACACAACGCAGATGGGGAGATGATTACACAAGCCAAACAGACGAAGACGTGATACTGGCCGATTGATCAGAATCTAACAGTGTACTTGTATGCCGTGACAAATAAAACTCTTGACTTGACTTGACTTGTTCAGTTTGAGGGAGGTGCCTTTGTAATCTGTCATCGTTCTGAGGCCCTGCCACATACCTCTAGAGTCAGCCTGTTCAAACTGAAGTTCAACTTTATCCCTATAACGCCGTTTTGCCTCTATTACTGCTCTCCTGACGTTGTATCTCGCCACCTTGTGGTCATTCATGTTGCCTGTCACAAGCCCGGCGTTGTAGGCTGAGCTGCGCACTTTCAGAGCCTCACGGACGGATTTATCTACCCAGGGCTTTTGATTTGGGTAAACTCTAATTGTGGTAGAGGGGATTGTTTCTTCTACCAGAGTACAGACAAAGTCAAGCACCGTTTCAGTGTATTCGTTAATATTGGCTGTGTTATCACGGAACACACTCCAGTCTGTGCATTCAAGTGCAGCCTGGAGTGTCTCCTCTGACGCCACAGTCCAACGCTTAACCTCTCGCGATACTACCGGCGCGCGCTTGAGACTTTGTTTGTACTTTGGCAAAAGAAATATGGCGGAGTGGTCCGATTTACCGAATGGACTAAGAGCCTGTGCCTTGTACCCGTTCTTAAATTGCGAGTATACATGGTCTAATATGTTCTCGCCTCTGGTGGGACAGGTCACATGCTGATAGAAATTCTGCAACACCTTTTTAAGACTTGCGCTGTTGAAATTGCCCAGAATGGCAGCGTCAACATTAGCTGTCTGTAGTTTGTTTACCTCATCGTGAAGCTTCGAGAGTGCGGCCCCAGTGTTTGCATGTGGTGGAATATACGCTCCGATCAGGATGATGGACGTTAACTCCCTCGGCAGAAAGAAAG
The DNA here is from genome assembly GCF_963971535.1 of Notolepis coatsorum. Classification (NCBI taxonomy): domain Eukaryota; kingdom Metazoa; phylum Chordata; class Actinopteri; order Aulopiformes; family Paralepididae; genus Notolepis; species Notolepis coatsorum. The sequence continues at coordinate 101,348,099 of NC_140175.1, forward strand.
GTCGGCATTTGATGGTGATAAACTCCAGGGCCCTCATTCATCAATGTGTGCGTAGAACATGACCTATTTCCACACGTAAGCACGGAATGTAGAACTAGTGTACGCACAGGGAAGTCGGGATTCATCACACACTGCGTACGCAGGCTCTATGCTCCTCCGTGTTGATGAATACCACTTTGTTCTACCGTCAATGCTCGTGCATGATTATCCATATATGGTCATGAAAGTGAGGAAACACCCCCCATGGGATGTGAAATAATGGACTGACCCGAGCGGAACTCTGAGAAACTCCACGGAGAATTCACTGCTGTCGAACCAAGAAGACACTATCGCGTAGTATGGGATAAATAAAAGGCGGATTTGTAAACGGTGATGTCAGATATCAACGGCTCCCTAAGACCATTGCTGCAATTCTGCCTGGACAGCTCAAAATACTAATAAAGACCGTTCGTTGACCACTGTTTGGCGTTGGTTGTGTGTCATTATAACCGTGCTGTAATATGAATGCCTTTATTAGTTGTGTTCGATTGGCTATATGATTTTTAGAGGCATCTATTTTGTTGTCGGCTAATAAAGACCGCGCTGGAATATGACTGCCTTTTCCCGTGTTGTTTGATTAATACCCAGGGATTAAAGTTCTCCTCAATTTGATTCCAAATCGCGATGGATCTCCCGTCAATTTTCTACCTGCTGCATATGATTTCTAGAGGCATACTACAATCTATTTTGATGTCAGTATTGGGTAGCCTACATAAACAATAATACGAGAGCATAAGAACAATGAATCTTACTGCCATGTATGATGTAGCAGATACGCCATGTGTAGCCTGCCTATATGTGATCAATACAAACATGAACTTGAATTCCATCATGTCTGTGTGCGGGTCACTGCGGGAACTCACAAGGCTGTTGTCACAATGTAAATAAGAACGTGCACTGAAGAGTTACAGTATGTAGTTGGTTGATTATTTGTATGACAGTCAGTAAACCCTTGCAAAAAGTATCCGTTTTATTTAATGAATTGAAAACATTCAGCATCGCCTTCCTCCCGGCATCCAGCAATAACATGTATCAGGCAAATGCGCATCGCAACATTGACTGAGTGGAATCCCTTTCTATTCACATAACTGCATTTGTGATGGAGCTTTGACAGCTACAGTAACAGTCTATTGCTCGATCCATCTCCAATATCACGATGGACCGTGCCGCGGTGGCAAAGACCCGAGGGTGGAGAGGATCTTGAATGAATTCCATCATCATATATGTTGTGTGTCTGTCCACTATGTTTGTTACTTTGTTATTCCCCCCCCCCCCCTATCTATGTAAAGCGACCTTGGGTCTCTTGAAAGGCGCTATATAAAATGAAGCTATTATTATTATTGTTATTATTATTATTATCATCACATCTGTGCGGGAGCTCACAAATAGACTGTTAGTCTCAGTGAAGTTTCAACGGAGGTCATCTATTCTAACCAACAAATTGAAGTAGAAAGCATTTCGTGACCAATCTTATTTGGAAACATGACACACAAAATAATTTGCTTTTTATTTGAAACAATATCTAATCGCGTTTGGAGGTTGGTGTTTTGCGTCTGCCCCCCCGTGCCAAACAAGCAGGCCAACCTCTTGTTCGCGTGTGAGCCCGTTATAATTACACTACTGTCGCTATTTTACAATGAACTATAATGAATTACGGGTCATACAGAAGTTGAACACTAATGCACGGAAGCTTATTTCCGCCTTGAAACTAATGCAGGACTGAGGAGTGCTTATGCGTAGTAACGATATTCTACCACTGGGCGCCAGGTACGCCTGGTCTGACCTGTGCGTAGATGTAAGCATGGAGTCAAGTTCAAATCGAAATTGATGAATCCCACTCTTTGCTTAGAAATGATCGTACGCACAGGGTAAGCACAGATCTGTGCGTAGAACACGTTGATGAATGAGGGCCCAGGTCTGGGGAGCAGTGGTTAGACAATTCCTTTGCGTTGCATGGATCACACCACTCCTTGTTTACCATGAAAGCTATGCCGCCTCCTCTCGTCTTTAGTGATTCTTCTGCCGTTCGGTCCTTGCGGAGAATGAAGAAGTGATCTGCCGGTTCTATTGCATGGTTTGGGACATCCGGAGTCAACCAAGTCTCGGTGAAACAAAAAACGTTGCAGTCCCGAATGTCCCTCTGGAATTGAATCCGTGCTCTGATGTCGTCCAGTTTGTTTCCTATTGATTGCATATTGGCTAGCAATATGCTGGGCAATGTGGTTCTGTAACGCCTGGATCTCAATCCGTTTCAGACGCCGGCTCTCCTTCCTCGCCGTCTCCCCTTTTCCTTGCGTGGGCCGCAACAAAGGATCTCAGCTGGCCATTGTTGTTGTTCAGCGATCCGATCCAGAGAGCAATCCAGTCGGTAAGTTTTCCTTAATCCAATGTCAATGAGTGACTGACGGTCATACACATTTAATGCACCAACAGTTGGCACAAATAAAACTCTTAAAACTATAAAAATTAACAAAAGTAAGCACAGTCTCGACAGAGGTAACAGAACGGCAGCCGGTCTTAGCAGCGCCATCTTGGTCATCCATGATACATCTACTTTTCAAACACCATGACAATGAGGTGAAATAAACATTTTAAAGGTGTATTGTTCCCTGTGTTTTTATCATAGAGGTGTGGTTATACTATTAATCTGGATTGTCTATGTTATTCTAATGTTAATCTTAATCAAGGATGAAGACTATTTCAACATACATGACGCATCATAGCTTTTTGCTCACTGATGGGGTCCCATGTTGTGCAGTAGTTGCCCTTTTTTTCTTTTCGCCCCTGCCCTTCAAACAGCCTGAGTCCGCCACTGGAATACATTGACCTGATGACCATGTGCTTGGTCACAGGCTTGCCTGGTCAGAACTGACTTTACAATAGCAGAAAGCCATACTGTATGTTAGCTAATAAATCATCCTCCCTAAAAGATTAACACTTAAAACTGATAGATAAATCAATCTTGAATCCACAATCCTAATCACAATCCTTTATTACAAAACCATCCTCCTTTGTCATTTTCCCCACGTTCACACCAGAGACGAAAAGTCTGCTCTGGTCAGCAGGATTTGCCCAGACACGTTGGCACCATCTCAGATAGCACAACTTTGGATTTAGACCTTATGGGCCAAATCTGTCAGATCATCAGTCATCAAACCAGCCGGTCAACCTGCCTAAATGTGGAACTTGCAAGAGTATTTAAGCCCTGTGTGTTTCTCATTCAGCAGCCATTGCCCGCGGAGGGCTTTGGACTCAAGGACTGTTTTTCCTCCCTGTGTGTTTCAGCCAATAAAAACCAGAGATTGGACTTTGTCTCCTGATTTTAATTCCTACTCAGCCACTCATAATCACCAAAAGATCCCAGCATAATAATAGAGAACTTACATATAGGTTCCTAGTAGTTGTATGTCTGGCAGCAGTCCCTGCCCACTGTTGTGGAGCCTGATGGCTGCTGGTATGAAGGACTGACCGAGGCGGTTAGGCCCAGTCCACACGATCACAGGTATTTTTGACAGTTTTTTTTTTATTAAAAAAAAATTATAATCTTTGTCCACACAACGTGGTTTAAACCCTGCACCGAGTGACGTATATACATGTAGTACAATGCCAAAGCAGTAGGTGGCGATGTAGTTCAAACATGAAGGCCATTTCAACCAATCAGAAGGGTTTAGAGTTAATACCGGAAACTGAACTGAAGCCTGGAACACAACATCCCTTCTTGCTCTACAGTTTGCAGCTAGAATAACGTGCAATAAACAAAAAAGGATACATTCACTGTGTGTTCTGCCTCATTTGTTGATGAAACAAAACCAACATCAACACAATTTACCACCAAGAGTGGAGTTTAGTCTCACAAAAAGATCGCAGATTTTGTTAGCTTACGTGCTAACATAATAATAAAGTAGTAACGTTAATGCTAGTAGAATGAATGGATGAAAATGTTATTTAACAGATTGCAGAATGGGTACAATACAATACGGCTCAATACAAACAATTGTTAAGGGTATGCAGACTGTTATAGTTTGGACTGGGTTCCTTATAACAATAACTTGACAACACATGAGCTTAGTTTAGCCGCAGCTTCAGGTTTACTCAGCGTCAGCGTCAGACAGACATCATCAGTCGATCACAACACTCTTCAACACAGACGATACGTTTCGAACAAAAGTTTGTTACAATCGTTTTCATATAACGCTACCTGGGACAGCTCTGCTGTAAACACTGGAAATAACCTTGGTTTCTATGTCCACACGCAACCACTGCAACCGGGATGCGTGCAAAACTTCACCCTGGACTCTGGTTGTAAAAAAGACACGGTTGGAGTGTTCCAAAACGTTAGGTTATGGCTATAACCAAGTTCTGTTAGTTAGGGGTGACGCTTGGCATCACATTGCACTCCCTCGCGTACGTGCACGCGTACTGAATAAAATTCCACAAAATATACCTTTAATACCAGTATTAGTCTGACCACACCCCTCATCAGCTTACCTTCATAAGCAGGTGTGTGGTCACCTGCTCTCCTCCTACCCAAGCTTTCACCACAAGGTGAGGTCAAGGGCTGCAGCGGCCGTCTGATGCCAAGCGTCACCCCTAACTAACAGAACTTGGTTATAGCCATAACCTAACGTTCTGTTCCGTTAGGGGCTCTGCTTGGCATCACATTGCACAAAGGGAGGCCAAGCGGAGCCGCTGGCTGACAAATACACCCCGCTGACAGCCCCCCACAACCATCAGAACAGGGAGGGCCGAGCCCCCCCGACCCCCCCTAATGGAGGGCATCCCCCCTATTAGGGGCTTCACGGGAGGGCGACGGACCCGACCGTGCGAAGAGGCACTCAAGCAACTCAACGCACAGGGTGAGCAGACCGTGGCTTGACCCCACGACTACACCCACGCACAACCCGCATGCCACCCGGGAACGAACGTAGGAAACAACCTCGTTAGAGCCCCCAGAATCACGGGATCAAGGGCAAACCCAACCCCGTGGCAAGGCCGTAGCAGCGGAGCCCGAAGGAAGACCCAGACCCACCAAAAGGACTGGACTCCCTGGAATGGGGGCCCGGAGAAGTCCATGATGCCAGCATCAAGACCCCACCAGGTGGGCACCTAGTGACCCCGCCCCCCACATCGCCAGCGTATTCGGACAAAGGCCCCTCAGCCGAGCGGGCCCTGTCCTCCCCAACAGTACACCGCCTGGAACACAGGCCCTGCAACAGGCAGACAGCATGGTCATAACACACAAGAGTTAACCAACGGAAGCAGGCAGTGCACCGGGAAAAAAGACCAGGCAACAGGCTGTCAACCCAAGCCTGGAAACTGCGGACGAGGCAGGCGCCAGAAAGGACAGCTGAAAACAGCCGCCCCGGCGGAAGGGGCGTATGCTGGCGTTGTCGCATAACCAAGCCTTTAAACAGCATGTCAGAAGTGGGATCCTTAGACCACACGGCCCCTGACAGCTGCCCACAGAAAAAGCCCATACGATCGGCAGACGTCATGAATGTGCAGGGGCACCCTCAACCGGAGAACCGGGAGTTGACACTGCAGCAACACACCAGAGAACCAACCACCCAGGCATTACCCCATGCAATGGTTGGTCCCATAACCCCTCAGGAAAGAAACCCCAAAACACACCTGCGGCACCGCCGCAGCCCGCGTTCCGGTTTCCAACAGGGCTATCCCGGGCCTACGTGTCAACGAGCATTACCCCGGACCGGGCCCGGTGATACGGGGGGCACAGGGTCCCCCGAGGAGGTTAAAACCACCCCAACAGGCCCCTCAGCGCCAAGCGCAAGAGAAGAGCGTAAAAATGGAAGACCAGCCCCAGCACCCCGCACTCGGTATTCCCAGGAGGTCACCCAACCAAGTACCAACCAAGACCAACCCGCACAGCGGTCGAGATCCGAGGAGATCGCGCGCGTACAGGTCGGCACGGCCGTAAGCCATTACGACAGTGCAGAATACAACGCACCTAACAAGGGTCCCATAACGCTCAATCCTGTGACACCCGGACCGACCTAGCATTTTTCCCCCTGAAAAAACCCCAAGTCCCTCAGGGTACCAGAACAGCAGATCTGCATCCCCAGCGGACAGCGGGTGCAACTGATCTGGACCAGCGCGACCAGAACCAGTCCCGTGCCCTAATCACGCCGACCTGCCAACCCCAGGAGAAGGGGCAGATATGCGTGTTGATCCCAACATAAAAAGAAGGCGCCACCCAGACGTGTCGGCATGAACCGCGCCCGGTGGCCCACCCCTAGGGCGTGAGACCCTTCCCCATATGTCCAGACCCATTCCGTCATCATCCCCTGACATGAACGGGAACCCATCGACAACCACACAGGGTGTCGGAAGAGGAAAAACCCCCATCCCAATTGCTCCATAAAAACGCTGTTTCACCCAAGCAATCAAGGTGCGCCAGTCAGCCAATGGCCCAAAAAGCACATCCTGAGCTAGCACTATGTGTGCGTTTGGACATACCCACATCAACAATAGGCCGTTTAGACCACCATATTGAATCCCCAAGACGCCCAGGGATACGACAAGAGGGGCGAGATGCAATCAACTCCATGAATGAATGAATGAAAAAATTTACCCAACAGACTGCAGAAAGGGTACAACCCAGTACGGCAATACACACAATAGGTTAAGGGGAGGCAGACCTGAGAAAGACGTTAGTCTTGTTTCCATCAGGGACCCTCATTTCCAATCCATCAAAGACACATTCAACTCTTTATAAAAATAAAGAAAAGGCATCACCCGTATGACCCAACTGCACAGCTGGGAGTAAAAACCCTGTTTTTCACATGATTTCAATCCAGTCACTCCTTTTAATCAGAGTGTAAGACCAGACCCTCCCAGAAACACCTTCCCACATGAGACTATGGTCAAGAAAAAGATATGTAAACTGTGAGACACGTGACCAATTGACTCAAGTTTGACACATAAACCGGGCGCAGCAGGACTGTGAGCCCTGCGCCCAACCTCGACATCTTTAAGACACCAGCTCATGGAAGGCGTCGCCATAGCAACAACGCTACAACGGGCGGGGAAAACCTACCGGATCCTGTCATGTAACAGGAGTCGGTAGAATACCCCTCCCCCCCCCCCCCCCCCCCCCTGCCAAGCACTGGCTTGGCCCTGACTGGCTCAGCAGAAGAGATCAAAAATCCCCTAAACCAATCAAGTGGGAAAGGAGGGGTTTATTCGACACCCCCTCCCGAAAACACACCCTTTATCCCTACACACAGAAAAACAACCGTAGCCATCTTGAAAAACCTCCGGTAGAAAGCAAAGCATAGCGAAGCTAATACAATGCCCGCTACCCACAAAAAGTGTAAAAGGTTTTACAACAAAACACAAGTCGCCTGTGCGTGAATCCTATACCCGTTGCCTATGTCATACATAGGAAAAAACGCTGAACGAGAGTAAACGGCTAGGCCGTGAAATGTGTGCGTACGAGTATTACTGCAACTAAACAACACAGCATTGTGAAAACACATATACTTAGTTAAAGCAATAGAATAACACCAGTTCTAACTGCATGTGGAGCATCAAGCTAAATAGAACCTATTACAGAGTGTACGTTGCAGACCTTGCTTAACCTCGTAACACAACACAACTCACCCCACCATGTAAAAAAGGGCAGATTCATATATACACAACCCCACCATATGATTTGTTTGAAGAAACACACAGTTTGTTCGGCCAAAACACAGTCCCCCTCCATCGGGGAACTTTTTTATTTAATAACTAAATAGTGTCAAGGCACAAAACCATAGAGGGGCCGGGGAGGGTGTAGGAGAGGGGACACAGAGGGGAAAAAGTCACTCCTAACGGCGTCTGCCACCTCGCGCCGCTCGAGTCTTGCCACCCCGGGGAGCCCCGGAGGGACGGTAGGTTACAGTCTGCTGGACACGACGTTCCCTACCGTCTCCTCCGGTCTGGGATGGGCCGGCGGTGGCAGAAGCGCCGTTTCGTCCCCTGGCCCTCTTGGCAGGGCCAGCAGCGGCGGCGGAGGCAGTGGTAGCGGCGACGGAGACAGCTCGACGTCGCGGAAGCCTTCTGCCTCCACCGGCAAGGACGGGAGGCGGAAAATGGGGTTGGAGGATGGATCTCACCTCTGCCATCTCTCTGCATGTTGAGGTCATCAACCGCAGGGCCTTCCCGAACAGGCCAGCGTCGGAGAGGGCGGCCGTCAGAAGAGGAGTTCTCTTCTTCTCTGGCACACGGGCCTGCTCCAGCCAAAGGTGACGCTGGCCCAGGGTGGCCAGGGCGCGCACTTTCCCCATGGCTATGGCCAGCACCTGGGAAAGGTGCAGGACAGCTCCCGCAGCCTGGGTGATCTGATCGCATTTTACCTCGGTCAGATCCGTGCCGCCCGTCATTATCCCCGATACAAATCTAGCCAGGTGGGCGATGTTAGACGCCGCAGCCAGCGATTGTGTACCAGCGATAAATGACCCCAATAAGCCAATCGCCTAGCCGATTTCCCCTGGAGGACCGGCTTGCATAGTGGTTCCCACACCATATCCGGACAGAGGAGCGCGGCCATCGGACTGTCAAGCCGAGGCACGCCCTCCCCCATACCTTTGACCAACCCCGCTACCCGCGTAACTGGTACGTAGGTAGGAGTTAGTCCCATGATGTTGGTCACCGCCTGACCCCGACGAACATAGGCCCCCATCGATGGGAAAAATGGGTAGACAACGTCCACCCCTCTCACTGGGGGACGCTGCCAGGGATGGCCTATGAGGTCATCAGGGACAGGTGCAGGCAATGGCAGCGGCAGCGGCACACCGTTTGCGGTGGCGGCTACCGCCATGAGCTCGGGAAACAAGGCCCGCAGTTCCCCCTGCGAACCTTCCTCCACCGACCCCGCATCCCTCACATACAGCAGGCTGCGACTGGTCAAGGAGCCACAATCCGATGTGGCCGACAGTAGGGCATCCTGCCGATGAGGCCAAGGTGGTTCCTCGACATCCTCGAACAGGGCGCCCCATGGAGCCATTTCCCCCCCCTCCGGGGTCTCCTGAGGAGGGATACTCTCCTCCACGGGGCCCTCATACAAAAATCCGTCCGCCTCGTCCATGAAGTCCTCAGTCTCCATTGGAAATCCCGAGCCGGACACATCTTCGCTGGTCTCCAGCAGCTCCCCAAACCCAGGCCGTTTGCGTCTGCACGCCACCATCTTGCGACGCGAGCGAGCAGACGCGAAAATTTTACCTTTAATACTGGTATTAAAGGTATATTTTGTGGAATTTTATTCAGTACGCGTGCACGTACGCGAGGGAGTGCAATGTGATGCCAAGCAGAGCCCCTAACGGAACAGAACCTTGGTTGTGTGTGGGCAAACAGTGCAACCGTGCACATTAAATCACGGTTACATAACACCCTGCGTGCGTGTGGACAGGGCCTTAGTTGAGTGTTTTTGGAGAATGCTAACAAGAGGTTATGAAAGGTAGTGATGTCACCAGTGAGGCGGGTATTTTTATACTTCCTCTCAGCTGCTCTCAGGGTCAGTCTTTCTTCTCTCACTGCATCTGACAGCCATGGTCTGTCAGGTGTACATACAGTACATACGGTTAATAATTGTAATACTGTACACTGTTAGTACTGTAACTGTACATACTGTTAACACTGTTAATAATGTAAATAACGTTAGTAGCCTACTGGCAATACTGTACTGTTAATACTGTACATACTGTTAATGCTGTTAATACTGTTAACAGTAGGTTATGAATATGACCATGTTCTATGAGTATAGTGATGCTCAGCGTCTATTGCACATATCTCACTCCAGTGCATGTGCACTGAATAAAAAACTCACAATGTACCTTTACATACCAACATCTGTCTGGCCACACCCCCATCTGCTACCTATATAAGCAGGGGTGTGGCCACACACTCATCTCCTTCTCAATCTTTCACCACAAGGCAAGATCAAGGGCCGCAGTGGCGTCTAGATGCTGAGCGTCACTATACTCATAGAACATGGTTATATTCATAACCTACTGTTCTATGTCGTATAAGCTTCCGCTCAGCGTCTATTGCACAACAGGAGCTGAGCGGGAGCTGATGCTCGACAAATGTACCCCACTGAGGCCCCCCACAACCATCAGAACCGGGGAGGACCGAGCCCCCCGACCCTCCCTAATGGAGGGATACCCTCCCTATTGGAGGACGGGAGGGAGACGGATCCGACCGTGCGAAGAGGAACTCAAGCAACTCAACGCACAGGGCGAGCAGACCGTGGCTTGACCCCACGACTACGCACACGCACAACCCGCATGCCACCAGGGAATGAACGGAAGGAACAAACCTCGTTACCGCCCCCAAAATCACGGGGTCAAGAGCAAAGCTCAACCCCGTGGCAAGGCCGTATCAGCGGAGCGCGAAGGAAGACCCAGACCCAGAAGGGACTGGATCCCCCCGGAAAAAGGGGGCCCGGAGACGCCAATAACGCCACAGCATCAAGACCTCACCAGGCGGTCACTAGTGACACCGCCCCCCACATCGCCAGCGTATTCGGACAGGGCCCATCCAAGAGCAGGCCTTCCCCTCACTAGCACGCTGCCTGGCTCACTGACCCTGGCATACTCAGGCAGTCAGCATGGCTGTAACTCGAAGCACTCAAGAGGCTACACTACAGCGAGAGCAGGCAGCGCACCGGGGAGACGACCTCCAGAAGAGGCCGATCCCTCAATCCAGGCAGCAGGCACTTGACCCGAGCCTGGAGCACTGCGGACGAGACAGGCGCCAAAGGAGTCAACTGAAAACAGCACCCCGGTAGAAGGGGCTTATGCTGGCATTGTTGAGCACCATGTCAAAGCCTCCACCAAAAATCCCTGACGCTCTAGAGGGGCCGAGGCAGAGAAGGCTGACACGATTGGCAGACATCATGAACGTGCAGGGGCACACTCAAACGGGTAACCCGGGAGTTGACTCCGCTCCAACACACCAGGGCATCAACACCCTCTTGGTTCAACATGCGGTGGTTGTTCCTATAACCCCTCAGGAAAAAACTCCAAAACACACCTGCGGGTATACACTGGCTATACCGCAGTACAAGTGTTTTAGTTTTCAAAAAGGGGATATCCCAGGCCTACGGGTCGATGAAAACAACTTCGGACCGGGACGTACACAGGGATGCCAGAGGAGTACTATAAAAACCACCTCAACAGCCCCCTCTCAGCCATGCGTAAGCGGGAGAAGAGAGGGGCGAAAAGAATGGAGAACGAACATCTCCATAATATCAAACCCTGTGACACCCGGGCCGACCCGGCATTTTCCCCCCTGAAAAAAGCACAAGTCCCTCAGGGTACCAGAACAGCAGATCTGCGTCCCCGGCGGACAACGGGTTAACTGACCTGGACCAGCGTGACCAGAACCAGTCCCGTGCCCTAATCACGCTGACATCCCCAACTCTAGGAGGGGGGGTAGGTACGCGTGTTGATATAAAACATTATAGAGGGCGCCACCCATACGGTCCCGTTCGTACCGCGCTCAGTGGCCCACCTCAAGGGCGTGAGACCCCTCTACCTATGCTTTGATCTATTCCGTTAACATCCCCCAGATATGAACGAGAATTAGTCGAAACAAACCTAGTAAACTGGTGCTCGGAAGAGACAAACTCCATCCCAGTTGCCCCATAAAAACGCTGTTTTAATGATGAGCAACCAAGGCGCACAAGCCTCATGCATGATTCCTATCAGAAACACCCAGGGCCAGCACTATGTACACGTCGAGACCCAAAACACTACAATGGAAAGTCTAACAAGACACCAGATACCGTTCCTCCAAGCCGCCTGGGGGAACGACAAGAAGCCGCTTTTATTTTACATTTTTTCAGAAAAAATAATACGGACATGGGTCCCATGCGACGCGGCTGAGGGAAAACACCACCCCGTCAACCACACTTCATAAGAGGGGATTGTGAGCGACGTACCCCTATGACGGGGGGAAACCCATGACTCAACAGACCTGTAAGGCGAGGAGTCAGGGAAACCCTAAACAATACCCCATCCACCTACTCCAAAAAGGAGAGGACGGGGAACCCCCAGAGAGACTTCCCACGTGAGCTGTATAGATAGCTGGTGTGGCTAGCAGCTGGTGTGGCTAGTGCTCAACCAATAAGGGAGCATAAAAAAAAATACGCAAGGCGCATATCATTGGTTACTGGCCTTGAAAATGAGTCACGCTGAAAAACGCAATAATGTGTATTCAGCTGGGAAACCTACGCACGAATGCGCATCCAGTTGTTAAAGGGGGGACATGTCTATGTTCCCCGGGTCCTATGTTATCCGGGTTCTATGTTCCCGGCTTTTTTCGAAAAAGGGTTCTATGTTCCCCGGTCCGCAAAATGGTCCTATGTTCCCCGTGTCCTATGTTTCCCGGTAGCGATAAAGGCTCGTTCTTCGTTCTTATTTGCGGTCTGTGTGTGTGTGTGTGTGTGTGTGTGTGTGTGTGTGCCTTTCACTGAGGAGGAGATGAGCGAAGTGGAGAGGACTTAAACTTAACCCTTTCACTGCAGTACACAGCTGTAACGTCATATTAAGATCAAATCGCATTCCTATTCTGCAATTACATAAATAAATGTGTGTTTTAGGATATTTTAAGAACTACACCTTGCAAAGCACAGCAGACAAAGCTAATAGTTGCTGTTGTATATATACTACATACACAAAGTAACATACACAAAGTATATACTGTCATGAACCAAACTCAAGGTATAGACAAAAACAAGGGAGCTAAAAACTTAAGGTTTTTAAAGAAAAGTTATTTAATTATGCTGCTAAACTATTTACAAAAATAATTAAAGAATGAGTGGATCAGTATTATCAGTAATGTAGTGAGTGCATGGATGAGTCAGTGTGTGGTGCGTGTAAGTAAGACGATGAGAAACAAACAAACCAAACTGTAGCTGAGGGGCTACACAACCCGGACTGTATTAAAGATTGTTTAGATTTAAACCACTACCAAATATATATTAATAGCCAGACAGTACAGTTAGATAATATGGCGGACACTCAATTGACGGCACGGGGAGAAGGATACCAAGTTTACAGTATTTTAATCGCCATAGCAACATACAACTGAATTATCACGTTTATCCTTTAATAATAGAATGTCAGAGTATCAAAGTCAGTGGCAATGAATAGTTCCTAGGCTAAGGAATACTCGACCGATGGGCTCTGAAGGTAGTGAGACGAAGCGAGGTGATACAGGTAAGCAAGATGGCGGCTGGAGACAATAGGTTCTCTCTGGGCTCCTGCTCAGAGAGAGGGATACTGGTCGGATAATCCTGTTGCCGCTGGAAGAAGGAGTCTCGTACGGAACCGGTCCTTATAATCCAAGCGCCCGATGGCAGGGTTAATAGCTCTTAATCCAAATGCCCGATGGCCTAGATGGTAGCTAGCTAGCTTCGTTTGTATTGGAAGCTAACCCGAAGACGGTTCCCAATGAGTAGTTACATCCAAACGCCGATGGTTGTAGCTACAAGTCTCTTCACGTTTACTTCGCTTACACAAGTCACTTCCACTGTGCCAATAATGATGGCTCGACAATATTATAGTGGTATCTAATTAGCCATTAGCTCTCTATAACGATACACTGCTATTGTCCTTGTACAACTGTACCCGACGTCTCTCACTCTCCCTTCTTTAGCCTTTCCTTAATGTTACTGCTGCCGCAGCTACTTCTCCCGTGGTGAGAAGATCAGACTAGGTTAGGCATGACGATGATTATAATGACAACTACTTCACTTCACTTGTCTTGTCTTGTTGGACTACTGCTTGCGCCGTCTACGCAATATATATATCTCTCGTGTCCTCGCTGGGCTCAGCCGAATTACTTGAGTAGGATCAATGCGCTTATACAGGCATGTCTGAACTTGTCCGGACATGTCTCGAACTCTGTCTGAGGGGCTCGTCTGGTGGCGCCTCCAATGTCAAGGGCGGATAACGTAGAGAATATATCTTATATATATAAACAATATACAAGTTATATAAAATAATAAACACCGACCTTTTGTGTTAATCTGGACCTTCAGAACACAAACCAAACAAACAAACAAACAGAACCAAAATGCCATGACCAGCTTGGAGGAGAGAGACAGCCACACTGGAGAAGCCTGTGTGTGTGTGTGTGTGTGTGTGTGTGTGTGTGTGTGTGTAGGTGTGTGTGTGTGTGTGTGTGTGTGTGTGTGTGTGTGTGTGTGTGTGTGTGTCTGTGTCTGTGTCTGTGTGTGTGTGTGTGTGTGTTGTTTTTGTTGACACCAGCCACGGGGAGGTGCTGGTCATAGAAGTAGGCTGTACCTTTGATCTGTACATGGACCAGGCCTTCCGGGACAAGTATATCAAATACCAACCACTGCTCAGTGTGATGGCTGACCTTGGGTATAGGTGTAGATAAAGTGTACTTGTGTTCGGAAGTCTTGGCCATGTACACAAATGCACCATGACCGGTCTGAGAATTGCTGCAATATGTGTGTGTGTGTGTGTGTGTGTGTGTGTGTGTGTGTGTGTGTGTGTGTGTGTGTGTGTGTGTGTGTGTGTGTGTGTGTGTGTGTGTGTGTGTGTGTGTGTGTGTGTGTGTGTGTGTGTGTGTGTGTGTGTGTGTGTGTGTGTGTGTGTGTGTGCGTGCGTGCGAGCGTGCGTGCGTGCGTGCGTGCGTGCGTGCGTGCGTGCGTGCGTGCGTGTGTGTGTGTGACAGACAGACTGCTGCTCATACGACCCCTCCCCCCACCACCCTGAGGCTAGTAGTGTCACAACTCTCCTCCTCTGGCACATTCTCCTCATTCGATTGCATACTGTACATTTTAAGACTGTGTGGTAATAGTTGGGCCTGGAGGTGTCATGACAACGTCAATCTAGTTAGAACCTCACAGGATCCTGATGAAAGGATATCATATGCTAGCATGCATAGAAACGAAATATGATGGACATGCAGATAAATCAACTTCATGAACTCTTCAGAAAAATGTCACGCATCCTCGAGGGACAGGTGTAAGGAAGGAAGGCATAGCCATCCTCTATGGAGGCTGATATGAGATCCAATTTTTTTTCCTCCCATATCAGCTGCTACCAATTGCTGTAAGAATTGTTGTACTACAAAACAGGTTAAGCCTTTCAGACATGCCTGTATTCAGATTATCAAGGGTTAATTATAAAACCATAAACCATAAATCATCAACCATCAACCATAAATGAAAAGGAGAAATTAACTTTTAATGTATCTTCTCAATGATTCTATGTTATAGCTATATGATCTTTCTCTAATGTATAGTGGAATAGCTTACTCTGCTCGTTGTGTTTCCCGTTAAAGTAACAGTTCATTCAAATGTGGTCCTTTGGAAATCACGTGGAGGCGGAGACAGCGCTGCGGGTGAAAACGGTTCTGACCGTTGTTTTATTGGAATATCCAACAGCTTAAATTATCTGGTTCACAGCATCAATTATTTTCTATCTCTAATCAGCTTTTCCCGGAGGGCTTCTTAGTGGCGTCTCTTATTCTCGAACTGGTGGGGTGGATTCTCCGTCTCTGCTTCTCCGTTCTCTCTGCGTGTCTCTCTGCGTCTCGGTGTCTCCGTGTCTCTGTTTCACCTCCATCATTCAACCTGTAGGTTTTATAGAGAAGAGAGAACCCCCCCCAGCCCTTGCGCCATCCAGTGCCGTCACCCCAGAGAGCCTGCTTTCCTATTGGCTAGAAGGTCTCCCCTCTCAGTGATTTGGGTCTTGCGAAACAGCGTTACAAGGTGACCTTACAGAGGGGATATGAACTAGTTTCCTTTTAGAATGATTTACCCAAGTGTCCCTGAATGCGACCCTCATACAGATGGAAATATAGTACCCATTCAACCTAACAGTGGGTATCACAGAATGGCCTGTTTGGTCTGCTTAGCTAAAGTAAACAGAACTCGGATGTTGGCCTTCAGGCCGTCACTTCTTGACTTAAAAGTTTAGTTATTTGGCGCACCATCCCTGTTCGTTGTGGAGGAAGATGTGTCATCTGTTTGCCATTTGATCTGTTCTTATTTTTATGGCACTCTGGGCTTTTTCCTATAGCTGCTAGGTGAAGGGTGAAGGGTTGCACTATTAGCTTTTGACTGAATCCTCCTGTGGCCTTTTCCAGAAACCGCTAGATGATTTTAATCCCTCCTGTAATGCTTATACGGGTCATTTTGATCAATTTAATTTACGACAATCCCTTCTCTGAGGGGTCTACCCTCATTATGTAACCAGTAAATTTCAAAATCAAAATGATATAATATTTCCATAAAATATAAACAATTTTTTTTTTCTTTTTAATCCAAAAATCCAAAAAATTCCAAAATTCCACTTACCTCTTCTTCTTGCACAGTTATACACATTATCAGTTATTATTATGACATCCAGTCTAGGTCCGTCTCTTTATACAAAAAGATGATCGTACCATTCTCAGCTTATTTCGTTTAAGACTATACATTATCCATGTAATTACCAAATATGTCTATTTTGTGTAATGGACTCTGCAAGAAAAGATTTACCTCACACCAATATAAGACTAACAGTTCTAATAAAAACCCGAAGGAGACTTAAACCATAAACATATAAACACTGAATTTCTCCTTCGCAAAAGACCTTCTGAGGTCTATTTCCTCTTAGCTGCAATTCTACCAGTTATCCTCACTGAAACCTCTGAGGTCTATTGATAACCCTTTTTGGCCGTGTCTCTTCCGTTGCATTTGCGCTAATCGCTCTCTCCTCCAGCGTCCTTGGTTCCGCTGTTGGTACTCCGCCAAAATCCACAGAGGAAAAATCATCATTTTCCAATTCCAATTCATGATCTCCTCTGTCTGGCTCCCCATAATCGTCTTCATTCTCCCCTTCGTCGTGCCTTTCCTCCTGTTCTTGATCAATGAACAGGGGTTCGGATTCCAATTCTTGCCCATCTTGCAGGGCTTTTACGCAATGCGAAAGGTGAAACCACATTGAAGATCCTTTTACCTGTAGCGCTCTTTCCGTAGCTCTTACGACCTCGTACGGTCCTTCCCGCCGCGCGCCATACCACTTGCGTCTGAACACTTTAACATAAACGTAGTCCCCTGGTACTATCTGGGGAACATTCCGCCTATCCTCCTCCTCCTCTGTCTCTCGTTTACTAGAGACATAATCATAGATTGCCCCGTGGAGCTTTGACATGTACTTCACGTACTCACGCATCTCGTGGTCTAGAACATCCAAACTCGGACCTTTTCCTGCTGCGCGCAATCCGGGCACAACCATACATCGGCCAAACAACATTTCGTGCGGAGTTAAACGCAGGCCCCGGATCTCGCTAGATCTACAAGCCATTAATGCTAACGGTAACGCGCTCAGCCAGTTTAGACCGGTGTGTTGACAGATCTTAACCAATTTGTTCTTAAGTACCCCGTTCATGCGTTCCACAGCCCCCTGGCTCTGAGGGTGGTAAACGGACCCGAAACGCTGTTTTATCCCCATCTGTTGGAGAACTAAACGTACAGTTTTGTCCACAAATTCTTTTCCATTATCTGACGCGATTTTATCGGGAATTCCGTAACGGCTTATTATCTCACGGCATAAGAACTTAGCCACTGAGGCAGCATCCTTATGTTTTGTCGCACAAGCCTCCACCCACTTTGAAAATCGACACACCACGACAAGAATGTACCTTTTCTGGTTAATCGGTTTTATCATGTCTACATAGTCAATCACAAGTTCTCTCATTGGGCCATTTGGGGTGGGGATGTGTCCCGGAGACACAACGATCCCTCTGCGTGCATTGTTCTTCAAGCAAATTGCACATCTACTTATTACACAATCAATCTGCCGTAGCAGGTTTGGCGCCCAAAACCCATACTCCTCAATTTTCCTACTCACCTCTCTCCGGTGGGCATGACAGAACTCATGCGCAGTTTGGATCAGCAGTCCGACCAGGCCAGTTGGTGCAACCACAAGTCCCTCATGGTTCCGCCACAAACCTGTCCCATCTCTACTAGCCCCCCTTGCTGATCAGAGATTTCTCTCCACCTGACTCGCCTCTTCCTGAAAGGTCAAAACATCTTTGTAAGTAATCTTATCTTCCAACTCCACCTCATGTGTGATAACCAATACCTTACCTGCTCTGTCCGCACCTGTCACTTGCTTGGCAGCGACATCTGCCATGTTGTTACCTCTGGTCACCTTAGACTCATCAGACTGATGGGCAGCACATTTGATAATCGCAATTCGTTTGGGTTTCATTATTGCTTCCAACAAATCGGTTATCTGACTACAGTGTCTTATGGCGGTACCATCTGCTCTCTTAAAACCTCGCCCTTTCCACACCGCTCCGTAGAGAAAACTGATATTCTGTGTGTAGCTACTATCCGTGTAGATATTACAGCTCTTGCCTTCTGCCATTTTGCACGCTTCAGTCAGAGCGACTAGTTCCGCCAGCTGAGCTGAACAGGGTTGTGTCAAGGCTTCGGCCTTTGCTACGACAAACCCATCACCTTGTGATTTTACTACAGAGTAACCTGCTTTTAGGTCCTCTCCAACTCTGTAACATGAGCCGTCTGTCCATAGTTCCAAATCAGGACTGCTAAACGGGAAAGCCTGCAAGTCAGCTCTAAGCCTGGAGTACCTCTCAGCTGCCGCCACACAGTCGTGAGGTTCTCCATCCTCAGGCTTAGGAAGGGTCTGCGCTGGGTTCACTATGGAACACCTAGTCAAAGTAACATCTTCCTGTTCCAAAATCCTGTAATAATTTTTCAGACGGGGTATCGTTAGTGCAGATTTACCAGATTCCAACAAATTTTGGATCGCATGTCCTACCATAATATTGACTGGATACCCCATCATGATACTTGCAGCTTTCTCGTACATCAGGAAGACTCCGGCGCAATCTCTGTAGCACGGAGGCATTCCCATTTCCACCTCTGAATAGGCGATGGAGTAGTATCCTATTGGTTGTGGATGGATCCCCACTCCGGTGTTTTGTGCCAGTACTGCGCATGCATACCTCTGATCTGAAGAGGAAGAGACATACAGTATGAACTGCTTGGTATAATCAGGCAAAGTCAAGGCCGGGGCAGCTAACATACGGGTCTTTATGGTCTCAAATGCCCTCAGGCCCTCCTCAGTCCAGGTTACTTTAGCACTCAATTTATCATTTCCGCAAACTTTTATCATAGCTCTTAAAGGCCCTACTAGTTCTGTATAATTCTCCACCCAAGTGGAACTATACCCGACGATTCCCAAAAACATCATCATCTGTCTTACAGTCACTGGCTTTGGAGCTTTCTTAATAGCCACCAAATGTTCCTCTGTAATAGCTCGGTGGCCTTTTGAAATCGTTTGACCTAGATATGCTACTTTAGGTTGACAGTACTGCAATTTTTTCAAAGACACCTTGTGTCCCTTCTCTGCTAGTAGTTGCAATAGTTCGATAGATTCCTTGTGACATGTTGTCTGATTGTCGGCACACAAGATAATATCGTCCATATACTGAATGACTCTGGATTTCAATCTCAGGTCTAACCCGTCCAGATCCTCTCTCAAGATCTTGTTAAAGATGTGTGGGGAATGCTTTAATCCCTGTGGGAGCCTAGTGTACTCATAATGCTCATTCTTATAGGTAAAACCAAAAAAATGCTGGCACTCTTTGCTCAAAGGTACGCTAAAATAGGCGCTACACAAATCTATAACCGTAAAATACTCAGCTTGTGGCGGGATGAATGTCAGTAGTGTGTGGGGATCTGGGACATCGGCGGGATAGTCAATTAAAACCTCATTGATGGCCCTCAAGTCGTGTACCAGACGGTACGAGGTGTCAGGTTTCTCCACTGGCAGCAACGGCGTGTTGCTCTTGGGGCTCTTTGTCTTTCGTAGTACCCCGGCTTCTAGAAGTCCTTTGATTTGTGGCTCGATTCCGGCCACCGCTTTTTCCTTCAGTGGGTACTGACTTTTCCAGGGCAGGGTTGCTCCTGGTCTAAGCTCCACCCTCACTGGTTGAGCAGATTTGATCAGTCCAATGTCGGTGCTATGTTTCGACCACAGCACTTCTGGTATGGCCCCCATCATCTCCTCCTGGAGGCTCAATTTCTGGGGGGTTTCTTCTACTGTCTCCTGTGACAGCTGCACCGTCTGGGGACGTCCCATCCCTGTGCCTTGAATCATTATCTTGACGAACCGTTTGTCCGGGCTTATCCATATGAGTCGGTTCTCCGTCGTCTGTTCGAACTTTATTTCTTCTGCCTCTTTCATCATCCTTCCGATGTGTTGTTGGTCGCACGAGTCGGTCACTTTTAGCGTCACGTGGGGAACGCTGTCTGTGATCTCGTGTTCCTTTTGTAGATAGTTGCTTCGTGCAAGCCGTATTGCTGCTCCTTGGGGACCCATCACTATGCTGGTGGCGTTGAGCTGCACCTCCTCTGGTTGATTTCTCATCCACTCCTCGGCTTGTCTTTCATCCGCATCTTTATAGTATTGTAGAGTGCAGTGGTATGGTGTCTCTGGGTTCCTCGCCGATGGCATATTGGCGGTGATGAAGGTCTCCCATTCCAACGCTGGTCCGAGCAACTCCTGGCTTAGGTTCCCCAACCAGTATACTTCCGGTGGTCGGGGGTCCGTCCTTTGCATCATTTGATAGTATTGGTCTTCTGGGACGTCGATTACACAACCATCAGGCGTGCATAGAATGTTCATCCCCAGCATACCAAGGCCGTCCCTGCCCAGTAAGCCGATGGGTGCGGTGTCGGAGACCAAGATGGAAACAGTCGCCTCTTTGCCTCTGTACTTCAGGGTGACAGGTTCTGTCACTGGAATCAGCTTTTTTATTCCCTCAAATCCAATGGTCCGTACATATCGACCGGACATGGGCAGGTGTGTCGCATCTTTAAGTTGGACCACAGTGTACGCCGCCCCGGTGTCTGCCATCATCCTGACAGATTTATTATTCACCGCTACGTGCACTATTGGTTCCTCCCTTAAGTGTGACAATGACAGCTGGCACCCCCCCATTGAACTATCTGGGCCTCGTCAGAACATCTGTTCCGGCCCCCTGGATGGATTTACTGGGCCCATGTTCTGTTGCTGGTTCTGGTCTTGGGTCTGGCCTTGGTCTTGGGTCTGGTATTGGTTTTGGGTCTGGTATTGGTTCGGTCCGTACCACTGATCCTGGAGTCGGCCGTTTCGTCCTCGGCCACCTCCTCTGTTATTTCCTCGACCCCTGGGGCTGGCTAGCCACCCTTTGTCACAGTATCGGGCAAGATGGCCGAGTTCTCCACAAGTCCAGCACTCAACCGATGCCGGCCATCCAGACGATCCTCCTCTTGGACGTCCATTCCCTCCTCGGGGCTGCCAGTTCGATCCCCGCTGATTCTGTTGTTGTATGGGTGCCGGTGCTTCCTGTTTTGTGGGCTGTGCTGTTTCCTGGTTGTTCAGTTGTCCACTATTCCCCGTCTCGGCTCTGGGTGGTGTGGCTTGTACCAGGGCTTGGAGGTACTCTACCATCTTGACTGCCTCGACCGGCTGTTGGTACATGAGCTTTCGCTGACTTGCCGTTTCTTTGTCTTTGGCCTGTTGTTCCTTCTTCCTGTGCAGCTCCACTTGATGGCTCACGTTCTCCAGGTATGCATTTAACGGAATGCTTCCCAGGCACACCACTTCGTTCAATTTCTGTCTCACCTCATTGGAGAGGCCCTTCTGTATTTTCTCTCTTAGCATCGCCTCTCCCATTGGATTTTGTGCAGGGTCTTGGCCGGTCATGTCTCTCCAGGTGGCGTAGGCTTGTGCCACATACTCTCTGGGGGGGGTATCAGGTCCCAACGCACCAATGTGGATCTTATCTGGATGCATCAGGGTGTGATAGGTCTCTCGCAGGACCCGCCACAGTGCTCCTCGGTGAGCGGCGAAGAGGTCCTGGTCGTGGGCTCCAGACACTACATACCGCACCATGGCAGCCTTGGTTAGTAGTTCTTCCATGCCAGCGACTCCTACTTTGTGAGAGAGTAGTCGCTTGACATCGCCGATAGCCAGCTGTTGGCCTACCATTATTTCCTCCAGCTTGGCAATCCATGGAAAAGCCCCATTCTGGAGGGAGGGCAACTTCTCCGATATTTGGGACATGTCTGAAGCATTCCATGGCTGGTACTCCAATCCCTGATGTCTTATCATCAAGGGTTGTATGTTGACCGTAGGCTCTCGGGTACTGGATCTGGTCACTCTTTTTTCTTCCGACCTTTTCAACGCTTTGATTTCATCCTTTGCTTTTGTCATTTGTTCTTCCAATTCTTGTCGTGCTGTGGTGCCCCTTCTCCAGCGTTCGGCGCTTGCTCGGTATCCCTCGGACTCAGTGTCTTGGTCATCGTGGTAGGACTGTATCTGTGCTTCCATCTCTCGGTTTTCCTTACTCATTCCATGATGTCGTTGCTTTAATTTCTCCATGGTAGCCGTCAGTTTCAGCAGCTGGTCTCTTTCTTCGAGGGTAGGTGCGGGCACGGAGAGTGGTGTAGTGAATTTTGGAGCAGGTAACCTCTTCGGCGTCACTTCTCTGAGGGGTCTCTTTCTTCTCTCCTCTTCCTCTCGTTCTCTGTCTTTCTCCTGGTACCTGTTCGGGGGCTCCCATGTCTGTTCCTCGTCCTCTGTGTCTTCCCAGTATTTGTGGGTTGCGGGGGGAGAGGGCCGGCGACGGCTGGGAGCTTGTCTTGACTTCTCCTGGGGATAGTCTCTTCTGTGGCTGAGACTCCTGTCGTATAGACTATCTATTTGGTCGTCTAACTCCCTAATGTCGTCGCTTCGGCGTCCCTCTCCTTCCGCCCAGAGAATTTCTTTCTTTGCGGCAGTGAGCGGTTCATGTTTGCATCGATGTCTCTCTTCGTCTCGATATCTCTCCGCCGCCCTGGGATAAGGAATACTGTGGGACTGAACGTCTCGCTCCCTTCTTCTCTCCCCCTCTGTTTCGTCTGCTTCAGGCGTTAGGGTGATTGTTGTCACTGCCCGTCCCATCTCTGTTCTACGGCCACTATTGTTGGTTATCTCGTATTGGCTATCCATGTCTATCATAGGCAGGATAGGGTAGATTGGTTCCTTATTCCTGCTGGCATAAGGTGGAGGTGCTATATTTACCTCAGTTGCTCTTTGGGAGGTGACTATTGTCCTTTTAGGGGCCTGGGGAGTGATCAGGATGGGAGCTAGCTCCTCTGTCGGCAGGGCCTCCTTATTGACAGTCGAACTGTCCTCAACCATACTCTTCCTTCTCTCAGCTTCCCGAGCGAATTTTGATAAGGCGTCCATTTCTTGCATGCGTTTTTTCCCTCTGATTGTCATCTTTCCCACTTTTTCCTCCCCCCTTCTATATGTCCTAATTAGAGCATGCAGATCTGATATTATTTCTAAATCAAAAGAGCCCTCAATAGGCCAGGGTTTGGTGATGTGTGGCCATCTTTTATTCCATTTCTTTGATAATTCAATAAGTCTTTCCACATAGTAAGGATTGTCCTCTGTGTAAGGATTATTTTTAGCAAGCACTTGTATCGGGTTATCCTCCATCCAACCAATTGGTGTACTCACATCTTTATTTGCCTCCGTTGTCATTTTTCTATATGCGTTTCTTCTTCTCATGTACTAGAGGTTTTTAATTCCTCTTTCTGTGTCCTATTTTATTTTTAAAAATGGTAGCAGGCAAGAGTGATCTTTGTATTCCCTGTCTAAGTGTAGGTGTCTATGCTTTTTGTGACTATCTCCTACTCGAACAACCGCTAACGGTACTTGTAGCCCTGTCTATTCTCTTCTTTCCCTTTTCACTGGTGATCTGTAGTCTTACCTGACTTGCGGTGCCCTCGTTGCCTGGCAGAACTGCTGAAAAATAGAGCACAAAATACAACAGTTCTTTTTAATTTTTCAACTGGAATTTCACTTTACTCCGTTTTTTCAGTATGAATATATCTTCTATCTAATATTCATACCACATCTAATTTTTGAGAGATTTTTTATCAACAGTATGAATAATCCTTTACTTAATTCATACAATCTTTTCAAATTTTTGAGAGATGTTGTGATTGACAGTGGTGTTTGCGTTTCCGGTGTCTACTCCCTTATTTCCGCTTCTATGTTGATCCCTCCTTCGTTGAATTTCCGCTTTCCGATGTTTTCCCCGTGGTCCCGCTCCAATATTCTGTTTCACCTCGAAAATCACAAATTTTTTGATTAGTGTCACCATCTTGATTACACATTTCATTCAATCATCATGTTTCCATTTTTCTTTTGATTAGTGTCACCATCTTGATTACACATTTCATTCAATCATCATGTTTCCATTTTTCAATACTACTTCCCCCCAGTGGACACTTGTCCTCCTCAGACACGTGTCCACTAACATTTGTTTTTACGCACCTTCCGACATCACTCCCTGCACGCCGCGAGGCCCCACCCTCCGTTTTCCGAAGCGTCCATTACAGACTCCCCACAGAGGACAGGATAACCTCACCACAGGTACAAGGTAGTTAACGCCCAGGCACCCCACCTTGTCACTAACCCCAGGAAGCCCAGTGCCCTGCTAAACGGTCATGCATAACCGTACAGACTCAGCACCAGACCCCAGGGACCTAACAACTCTCAACCCATTCCTTCTCCGTGTACCTACTATGGAAACAAAAACTCATTCACAAAAACAACATTACTTTTATAATATCCCCAGGCACGTCCCCCCAGCACCATACCCCCCTGCACACCCCATCCCCCACCCATCGACCCAGACTGTCCAGCAGTCCAGATCAAAAAATGACAGACAGGGCGTACTCATGGTACCTCGGCACCAACGGAACGCCCACCTCCGCTCGGCCCCCTTCGTCATCCTCCTCTACCGCCATTATCTTAGTCATAACAGGTGCAGCCGAGCGGAGTGACTTCTCCACCGCCGGACCGGCTGCGCAGAGAGTCCTAATCAGACACCCAAAGCATGCTCTAATCACCGACACACACACAACCAATACCACAAATATCACCACTGCATAGAGAACGTATTTAACTATCACCCAACCTATATACCCCAACTGCTCCTGACCCCAATCCTCCCACGAACTCACCCGAGAGTCATGGAGATCCCTCGTAATGTTCCTCAAATGTGCTATCACGTCCGGCATCCCTATCTCATCATTTGCGGGCACATATGTGCAGCATTCCTGACCAATCAACGCACACGTACCCCCCGAAGCTGCCAACAAGAAATCCATTGCCGCCCTTGTCTGCATCTCCATTAATCTCAACGACCGCATCTCCTCATTTTCTAGGCTAAACCCCTCTGTTGTTGTGGCCGCCATGTCCTCAAATAATGCAGCCAAACGATCAATCTCCTTCATATTAGCATACGTCCCATACGCAGGAAGCGCCACCCTGAAAAAACGATTCGCATGAGTCGCAGCCCGCGTCTTCCTCGCCCCAGGGTGCGTCGGCAAGACATCCGTTACCCTCATTGCCGGCACCAGATACCCCAACGCACATCTTCCTTTCCAACCCGCTGGCAACGCTGCATACGCATTCTCACCACAAATCCAATACGTACCTGGGGGAGCCCGTGCAGCCACCTTTGCAGCCCCCAGGCTCACCCCCCCTACACAATTTCCCAGCGTGCCCACATACACCCCATTCTCGCCGTCCTCACATCTTGTAAACTCCTCCGGCCTAACTGCCACCGGAATAGGCCTAACATCCAACCTAGCCTGCCCCGTCTCACCCCCTAGCAACCGCCCCGTCTTATGATACGCCTCCATCCTCCCCTCACTTACTCCCTTACATAGGAAAGGCAAATTAAATCCCCTCAACACAGAGTTATGACACTCAGTGACTGGGTGGGCCATAAGCGGTAAACCGGCTGCAGCAGACTCCGGTGCTAGGCCGCACACATAACAATCAGTCTTATTCGCACTTTTCGCCACCTCCCTTGCTATTTTTATAAATTTATTTGCGTGAGGCTCCTGCAACGCCCGCTTGTCCACGTCTATATTTATAAGTTCCGGTGCCTGGGGCCAAAAATAAAACAAAACTCCTGCCGCCATTAATATGAAAACCGTTACCAGAGTGCCCATCACCAACACGCACTCCGCACGCCTTGACAAACCAAACATCCTTGGACCGGCCTGCACTCCTCTGCGTTATCCCTGCCTCCCTCCTCCTGCCGCGCGTTTCCTACTCTCCCTGCAACGCCCCACAAACAATAATTAACAACACCCCTTACAACAACACCCTTATTTATACAATACACAAACACGTCCCACCCCACCCCTAACCAACCCTCCAATATTATCTAACAGGAGAGCGGAAGAGAGGGGGTGGGAGGGTGTTGCCGGGCCGGGGAGGGGGACACACACGCAAGGAGTGACAGTGAGGGAGGGAAACACCTGGGAGGGGCCCGGGAGGGAGGGAGCATATACGAGTCCCTAGGGGAGAGGAGTCCAGGGAAGACTAGAGTATGTCAGACTAGACAGGAAGGGAGGAATTTTAAGGAAAAACAGCCTAGGGAGGGAGTGAATGTCTAGAGCGGGAGTGTACTACTAGGGAGGGAGTGATGTACCTAGGAAAGGAGCTAGGAAAGGAGGGGAGGGAGGGAGGAAAAAAGATTTAGACGAGGGGGGCCGAAACAACAATACTATACACACAATAACACGAAACCATAGTCCATCTCTAAAGGGAGGTAGGCGGCGTCCCCTAACCTTCCGATTTTGGTGGAGACCGCCAGCCAAACCTGTCATGGTTTTCCAACAGGGTCTCAAAGGCAGCCTCCGCTTCCTTCTGGCTGAAAGATACCCCATTTGCCTCTTCCTCCCCTCTAACCATGCGACTCTGTCCCATCACTAGGCTAGTGGCAAACTGCCTCACGACAGCCTCCATGGTGTACGCGCTAGACCAACCACGCGGCGTCAACAGCTCCATACATATGACCCCACCCTTACTCACGTACCCCTGCTCTAAATTCGGGGCGAGCACCCGCATGAAAGGCGGAGAGAATGGGAAATTTTCAGGGAAAGAGACACTCAGTAATATGAACTCCGTCCCCGTTTCTTTCATGTCCTGCCACAACAGAGAGTCCACATCTACTTGAAACAACCGAACTTCCCAGTTAAAGAGATTGTCCTCAACCAACTCCACCGTAATAAAACCGCCTCCCAGTCGTCTGATCTCCTGAAGCTCCCTCATAAGCCTCTTTGACCGGACCTGAGCACCACGAGACACTGGTGATGATGCAGTCGGCGCATTGGTTCCCCTCAATCTTGCGATCGCCCTTGCGAACCAGCCCTGTGGTGCAGACCGCCGTTCCACCGTCTGGCCTTTCACCATCTTTAACTGGTCAGATTAGTCATGCATTAGTCAACCTTAACAGTTCAATTTATCTCTATGCCTTATCATTTTATTTTATTTTTATTTTTATTTTTTTTTTTTTTTTTTTAGAAACTGGAAAGAAAGCAAAGGCAAAATACACCGTGAATAGAGAGGGATGTGGAGGGAATGAGTACTACACCGGTACGGGGGGGGGGGGCACACACTATGGTACAGAGGGAGATGTACACACCCCGTAGCAGAAGTCCTACATTGGGGAGGGGGGCACACACCATAGAAGCTATGAAGGGAGAGACTATGAAAGAAAGGAAGTATTCCAAGGAAGGAGCTGCACCACAGGGAGCTCACACCATATTAGAGATGGAAGGATGGAATGGAATATGGTACCCACTATGATAGTGCAGGATGGATGGAAGGGGGGAGGGGAAGGGGGCACACACTATGATAATGCAGGATGGCACCCATTCTAATAGCGCAGGAGGGGGCACACTGTGATAATGCAGGATGGCACCCATTATAATAGCGCAGGAGGGGGCATACCCTATAGGGAAGACTACAGTGGAGAGGGGGGGCCCTGATGAAACTTCTAGTATCTTCTCATATACTATACCATTTTAGCCATAAAAGGGGAATAAAGGAGGGAGGGAGTGAAAATGGGAGGGAGGGATGGAGGAAGAAAAGGAGGTGAGGGAGGGAGAGAGAGGAGAGGAGAGGAGAGGAGAGGAGAGGGAGGGAGGGAGGGAGGGAGGGGGAGAGAGAGAGAGAGAGAGAGAGGGAGGGAGGGAGGGAGAGAGAGAGAGGGAGGGAAGGAGGGAGGGAGGGAGGGAGGGAGGGAGAGAGAGAGGGAGGGAGAGAGAGAGAGAGAGGGAGGGAGGGAGGGAGGGAGGGAGAGAGAGAGAGAGAGGGAGGGAGGGAGGGAGGGAGGGAGAGAGAGAGAGCGGGAGGGAGGGAGGGAGGGAGGGAGGGAGAGGGAGGGAGGGAGGGAGGGAGGTAGGGAGGGAGGGGGGAGAGGGAGGGAGGGAGGGAGGTAGGGAGGGAGGGGGGAGGGAGGGAGGGAGGGAGAGAGAGGGAGAGAGGGAGAGAGAGAGAGAGGGAGAGAGAGGGAGGGAGGGAGGGAGAGAGAGAGAGAGGGAGGGAGGGAGGGAGTGAGATGAGGGAGGGGGTATGGGAGGGAGGGAGGTGAGGGAGGGGGTATGGGAGGGAGGGGGAGAGAGAGAGAGAGAGAGAGGGAGGGAGGGAGGGAGAGAGAGAGAGAGAGGGAGGGAAGGAGGGAGGGAGGGAGGGAGGGAGGGGGAGAGAGAGAGAGAGAGAGAGGGAGGGAGGGAGGGAGGGAGAGAGAGAGAGAGAGGGAGGGAGGGAGGGAGGGAGAGAGAGCGGGAGGGAGGGAGGGAGGGAGGGAGAGGGAGGGAGGGAGGGAGGGAGGTAGGGAGGGAGGGGGGAGAGGGAGGGAGGGAGGGAGGTAGGGAGGGAGGGGGAGGGAGGGAGGGAGGGAGAGAGAGGGAGAGAGGGAGAGAGAGAGAGAGGGAGAGAGAGGGAGGGAGGGAGGGAGAGAGAGAGAGAGAGAGAGAGGGAGGGAGGGAGGGAGTGAGATGAGGGAGGGGGTATGGGAGGGAGGGAGGTGAGGGAGGGGATATGGGAGGGAGGGGGGGCGAGGGAGGGATGGAGGAAGGGAGGGGGGCAAGGGAGGGAGAGAGAGGGATGGAGGGGGGCAACCTAGGGAGAGAGGGGCCAAGCAACAGCAGAGGTGTATCCATTTCAAAGACAACACTGCCCCCTGCTGTCTCTATTCGCAACCCCATTGCCCCACAGTGCGTCATCACGCAGCCACTCCTCCCATGACGTCAGCCGACGTGCTCACACAACATGAACCCCAATTCCCAGAATTCCCTGTACCGAATCGTAGTCCGGCATTAAGGATGGCTTCCCGCGAGACGTCGCCACAGGCTTACGTCACGTTTACACACACAAGGTCCCGCTGCCAGCCAAAATAGCATC
Source organism: Notolepis coatsorum (assembly GCF_963971535.1). Lineage (NCBI taxonomy): Eukaryota > Metazoa > Chordata > Actinopteri > Aulopiformes > Paralepididae > Notolepis > Notolepis coatsorum. The sequence continues at coordinate 101,377,444 of NC_140175.1, forward strand.
ACGCGATATTCCCCGAGACTCCCAGCATGCAACATTGTTAGCACAGGTAGCTTTAGCATGTTAGCATAGTTAGCTTAGCATTTTTAGCATAGTTAGCTTAGCATTTTTAGCATAGTTAGCTGTCCACTGCCAACACCATTAGCTTAATACCGTTTAGCTTAGCTCAATGTTGCTATCGCTCGATCAGCCTAGCACGGCTAGTTAGCTTAGCCTAGCCCCTTACAATAGCGTTTCCTATACGGCCCACTATCCTGTTGATTTGAGCAGCACAACACATCGCGACGTTTTGCACAACCCAGTCATACTTTATAACATAATTTTAAATTTATTAAGCATTCGTTCATAAACCTTACAGTATCATTTTCTCGTTTGTACGCCCGTCCGGCCCCGGCCGGCTCCGTATTTTAAATCTAGCGCTCCCGATCCAGCCCCGCATTTTAAATCTAACGCACCCCCTCTAGGCCCCCACCAAGCAGATGCTCCTAGTGACGTCATCAGTGGTGGCCGCGATCTGCCATTAAATCATTGTAGCAGAAGAAGAACCCTGCTTTCTTTGATCTTTACCACATTAAACCACGACCTCATTACCACTGATTTAAAAAAATTCAAATAACGTGACACATCCTTTTGGTTCCATCTCACTCGTCATTCACTCAATTCATTCGATATCGCAACGCAGCGTCCATACGGTATGTACGACGTTTTTGCGGACAGTGCTATGGTGTCCCCGCGGCCGTACCAGTCCCTAGAGTTATCATAATAATACAAAAAATACCGGCATCCACTCCATAACCTCTAGCAGACTCATTCACACACATCCTCTCTCATCCGCACAGTTACACTCATACTTCCATTCAGCAACATAATCATTCTTAGCACTGGTCAACCTTGCACATCATGTAGCATCATTTGGTAGCCTTTTTCAGCCACCATGGATGAAGCTATAAGTTCCGTCATCTCAACACAACAGTCGTACTAAACATTAATAACCCCAAGCATTCCCCGTTAGCTTGCAACGTAGCTTAGCATGTATTAGCCCTGCTTTGTATAGCAGTAGCTTCCCGGGTATAAAACGGCTTTATTCCGTATTGGTTGTAATATAGTAATCCGCGACGTTTAGCGTTATGATGACGTACGTTTGATTATAGCCATGATACCATACATGTGTCATCCTATTTCATCTAAACAACATATATACATTGTTACATACCAAAGTCCTTATATAATGCCTCATCGCTTCTAAGTGCAGTTTTTTAGTTCGAACATAAGCGCAGATCTTTATAACCCCCCAGTGCACAAGTGCTAATTTTTCCGAGGTTTAAGAGGACTACCTTACGCGCTCCAGAGCTCTTGTTCCGTAAGAACTAAACGGATTCGTACGACGTCGATTTGTCTTTAGCAACGTACAAACCAGACGTCTCCAGTTATTGTCATTGCATTTGAACCTACGATTCTAAACAAGAGTCTCTGTCGCCTAACCTGGCGCAATCCTCTAGCCCCTCAGCAGTGCGCGACCTGAACTATTTTATTGTCCAACCCGATCGCGCCAATCCCCTTCATTTCATTAGTGCCGATACGGCTGTGCGCTCAATCGTTCTAATTCGATCGCGCCAATGCAACCATTCTCTACCCCTGTTCGAAATCTGCCCAAACAAACCCTGACAATACAGACACATCTTCAACTCACCGTTTGGCCTCTGCTGGTTGTTGTTGCTCGAGGATGGTGTAGTCAGGCGTCGCTGCTCTGCTCTGAGAGTTTTTGAAGTTCTGTTGTCCTTGTCCTGGGTCCCGTTCGGATGTACAGACCGGCAGTCACGGCGCCAGATTAATGTATCTTCTCAATGATTCTATGTTATAGCTATATGATCTTTCTCTAATGTATAGTGGAATAGCTTACTCTGCTCGTTGTGTTTCCCGTTAAAGTAACAGTTCATTCAAATGTGGTCCTTTGGAAATCACGTGGAGGCGGAGACAGCGCTGCGGGTGAAAACGGTTCTGACCGTTGTTTTATTGGAATATCCAACAGCTTAAATTATCTGGTTCACAGCATCAATTATTTTCTATCTCTAATCAGCTTTTCCCGGAGGGCTTCTTAGTGGCGTCTCTTATTCTCGAACTGGTGGGGTGGATTCTCCGTCTCTGCTTCTCCGTTCTCTCTGCGTGTCTCTCTGCGTCTCGGTGTCTCCGTGTCTCTGTTTCACCTCCATCATTCAACCTGTAGGTTTTATAGAGAAGAGAGAACCCCCCCCAGCCCTTGCGCCATCCAGTGCCGTCACCCCAGAGAGCCTGCTTTCCTATTGGCTAGAAGGTCTCCCCTCTCAGTGATTTGGGTCTTGCGAAACAGCGTTACAAGGTGACCTTACAGAGGGGATATGAACTAGTTTCCTTTTAGAATGATTTACCCAAGTGTCCCTGAATGCGACCCTCATACAGATGGAAATATAGTACCCATTCAACCTAACAGTGGGTATCACAGAATGGCCTGTTTGGTCTGCTTAGCTAAAGTAAACAGAACTCGGATGTTGGCCTTCAGGCCGTCACTTCTTGACTTAAAAGTTTAGTTATTTGGCGCACCATCCCTGTTCGTTGTGGAGGAAGATGTGTCATCTGTTTGCCATTTGATCTGTTCTTATTTTTATGGCACTCTGGGCTTTTTCCTATAGCTGCTAGGTGAAGGGTGAAGGGTTGCACTATTAGCTTTTGACTGAATCCTCCTGTGGCCTTTTCCAGAAACCGCTAGATGATTTTAATCCCTCCTGTAATGCTTATACGGGTCATTTTGATCAATTTAATTTACGACACTTTGTTAGTCATTGTTAGTGAAATTGATTTGCAATACCCACCCATTGAAAAGGTCACTAACGTTGCCAATTCTACATACATTTACATTTACAGACATGTATATATTGAGAGTGACAGCTCTACCCAGGAGCCTGGAGCCACAAGTGTCCTTTCTCTTGTTACCTTGCTGAGCTCTAGAGACCACCTGACAAACCAGACCAGAGCTCTAAACCACAAAAAAAAAATATATATATATATATATCCTAGCCTATCCTATATAGAGATGTTACGACTGACTGATTTAAAGGGTTAACCTTCTGTAGTGTGGCAGTGAAAGGGTTAATGGGTTAAAATTCCGCCTGGGTGAAAACCAGGAATCCTAACCGATAGGGATTTGATTGCCCCTCGTAATTCATATGTATATGGATTACGAGGGAACAATTCATGTGTAGCCCTCCTCACTGCCGCTTTGACAGCCTGGAACACTTGGTGGTAGTGTCCAATTGTGCGGTGCTCCATGAGGACATGTACAAGGGGGACAATGAAGCCATGAATGTCCCCTAGTGTAGTGAAGGTTGCCCTCTGTGGCAAACAATGCAATGCCCCATTCATTGTTGAACAAAAAATCAGTCGGATGGGTACTGTATCTTCTCTCACCACCTCCCCAGTAATAACTTCCTTTGTGATACTTAAAATTATCTAAAACTAATATTTTCCCTCTATCTCCAGTCATTATTTTTGCCATTGTCACTGCTTGGTAAAAACAAGTCCTGCAGTGTTGCAGCTGCCTCAGGTTGCCCTCCGTGGCAAACACTGCAATGCCTCATTCATTGTCTTGGTGCAACAGGAAGTGGTATCTGCCCCATGTCTCAGCCTATGGACCTTCTATCCTTACATCGGCAATCGTATATGGATTACGAGGGGACAATTAATGTACATAGCCCTCCCTTTCGCAGAGTAATATTTTTTTTTTGTATCCACTTTTTCTCCCATTTTCTATATTTTCTCCCATCCCAATTTCGTATCATCCAATTCAACCCTCCCCTGTCACGGACGCTGTTTCTTGCCTCCCACAAGCCGGCTGCAATGTGGACTAAGTCATACATAGCACAAGTCCCCTCCGGTACTCCGGTACAGCAGTCGCATCTTTTCACCTGCGCAGCTCGATCTCTCAGTGGCGAGGAGTAACGCGTGGGAGGCTCACGCTGCCCCCGACACTTCCTGATTCTACTGCGCAGGCGCACCAACCGACCTGTAGGAGTCGCTGTCCACAACGCCCGATCCCCACCCATCAGTTTCCCACCCCCTAATACGGCCAATGTGTATTAGTACGGATGACCAGCTAAACTGAAAGCAAATGTGGAGCGCTGGGCTCGAACTGACGAGCCCAGCGTCTCCAGCATTTCGTGGCGAGCGCCTTGCCCACTACGCCACGTAGCTGCCCTCGCAGAGTACATTTTACTCAAACTGAGTACATTGTATTCAAACTGTACAGTTATACTAAGTTTGAGTAAAATGTAGTCAGTTTGAGTAAAATATACTCTGCGAAATTTAATGTGTAGGACATAAAGCTGCCATTTAGTGACCAAATCTAACAAAAAAAGTACTGCGAAAAGCCCGGTTTCCCTTCATCACCAGTCTTGTGTGGGGGATTTTTAGGCAGATTTGATTGTTTGAACGGAGGGATCTGGAGCTGGTTGATTGGACCAGGAGTTCTGTTATGTAGGCTGGGGCGAGACCGTTTATGGCTTTGTATGTGAACATGAGGATTTTAAAATGTATTATTTTTTTTTTACCGGGAGCCAGTGTAGGCATGCACATGTCTTTGACCTCCCAAACTTGGATGTTGGTATTGTCTCCCTCTATGTGTGTGTAAGCAATACAATTACTATTATTATTATGGTTGCATTTGTGTATTATGTTGGATTGATTATTGACAGATATCTATACTGTATTTCTTTGATTACAGAATAATGTAGCAAAAAAAGACATGTTGAATTAATGAGTTAATGGAATGTGTTTTTCATGATTACGGTGAGCCTTGGTTTGGTTTGTTTGTTTCTCATCTTCTTACTTACACGCACCACACACTGACTCATCCATGCACTCACTACATTACTGATAATACTGATCCACTCATTCTTTAATTATTTTTGTAAATAGTTTAGCAGCCTAATTAAATTACTTTTCTTTAAAAACCTTAAGTACTTGTGTAGTTGTGTGGTCTCCCTTGTTTGTGTATGTTACTTTGTGTATGTAGTATATATACAACAGCAACTATTAGCTTTGTCTGCTGTGCTTTGCAAGGTGTAGTTCTTAAAATATCCTAAAACACATTTATTTATGTAATTGCAGAATAGGAATGCGATTTGATCTTAATATGACGTTACAGCTGTGTACTGCAGTGAAACGGTTAAGTTTAAGTCCTCTCCGCTCATCTCCTCCTCAGTGAAAGGCACACACACACACACACACACACACACACACACACACACACACACACACACACACACACACACACACACACACACACACACACACACACACACACACACACACACACACACACACACACACACACACACACACACACAGACAGACCGCAAATAAGAACGAAAAAGGCTATACGCTTATAAATACCCATTCTGCAATCTGTTAAATATAATTTTAAATCAATCAATCAATCAAACTCAAGCGGTTTAAAGAGAAACACATTCTCTTTCGTATTATTGATGTTATGCTCTGTGGATGTTTTAATCCATGTTATGTTCTGTGGATGTTTTAATCGAACAAAGGCACATTTAAAGATACGGGTGTTGTTATAACGTATTTGAGTTATGCCAGTAATTGTTGAAGTGATTTTGGTTATGTTGATTTATTTAACAGATTGCAGAATGGGTACAATACAGTACAGCTCAATACACACAATTGTTAAGGGGATGCAGACCAGAGAAAGACGTTTGTCTTGTTTACATCAGGGTCCCCCATTTTCAATTCATAGTGAATGTGTCCACACACATTGCTCTGCTTGTGACGCTGCCTCATATCGCAGATCTGATTGGTTAGTGTTATGTCGTAGTAAGAACGATGAATGGACACTTTACTACTAGCGTCTTACTTTATTCACATGAATACCAAGAGCTGCATTGCTCATGTCATGCCCTCTACTTTGTGTGTCTCGCAGGAGCACACACCCAGCCAGGTGTAAGACATACTCTATGTTAGAGCTCCGCCTACAGGCCTAATGGAGAACACCACATATCCTTCTCAATAAGCAAGCATTTACAGTGCTAATTATAACTGTAACATAGAATCCATTAAGGCTAAACAGTAAAGAACATTTCAAAGTGTGTAGGCTACTCTTACCTTTCTTAAGTTATAACTAACATAGAGTCCATTAAGGCTAAACAGTAAAAAGAACATTTACTCTACCTTTCTTATTCCGGCCTATGAAAAACAGAATCAACATTTGTATACATATTTAAATTCTATGCATTACTAGCATTCAAGTCTGCCACAATTATAATTAACCAGAACAATTATAATTAACCAGAACTGTTAACTCTTTTCAGCATTTCCAACATCAATATTACATAACACTTTTCTCAGTGGCTCATCACAAAGTCCTGAGTCCACACAGGTGCTCGTCTCGGCCTGGCCTGTCTTACAGGTTCTGTGTGTGTGTCAGAAGGTGGCACTGCTGTAATTTCACCGTCCAAGGGCGACCCCTCGCCGTCCCCCTCTCCTCTCCAAAGAGAGACCGGTGCCAGATGGGAAGCATTCCAACAGCGTCCATCAGACAGCACGTAGGTCTGCGGTCCTTTCTGTCCCACCACCTTGAGTGGTTTGGAGAACTTGCACTGAGTCTTAGGAAGAATGCCAGGTTTCTTAACGCGAACCTATGAGCCACATGGGAATGACACACTCTTTGCACCTCGCCTTTGATCCGTGTACGCCTTGCTTCTGTCCTGTTGCACGGCTACTATGGCGGCTATGTCCTCCGACGAGTGTGGTGTGGCTTGTGGAATTTGAAATCCAGCCACATGGAGTTTGGTGCGCATAGGCTTACCATGCAACAGTTCTGCTGGTGAGGGCTGTGTTGCAGAGTGAGGAGTAGACCGGTAAGCCTGTAAGAAGTCTGTTGTAAACCCCTTCCATTGCTTGCCTTCCAGCGAGGCCGTCTGCAAACTGTCTTTCAAACTGCGGTTAAAGCGTTCTATTTCACCATTTGCACGTGGATAATACACAGATGACTTCCTGTGCACTATGCCCCTGTCTTGGAGAAACGCCTCAAACTCCTGGGACACAAACTGAGAGCCATTGTCAGAGACGAGCTCTTTCGGGTTGCCCTCTCTGCTGAAAACTGTAGATAGGAATATTGTCACAGTCCGTGATGTGACCTGTGGCACAAAATCTATCTCAGGCCACTTACTGTAGTAGTCTATTAGTGTGATTGCAAAGCGACGGTCCAGGGGCGCTTTATCAAAGCGCCCCACCACATCTGTAATAAACACGGAATGTCCAGTCAGGTATCTTTTGTTGAGGTAATACTTTATCTCTGTTGTTGAGCATGTACAAAAGGAACCACATGCAGTCAGTAGCGTAAGTCAGTCTAACGTCGTAAAACTCAGTGTTACCACACTGACGTACGGCAGGTTACCGTAATGACTCTAATACTCTGACAACATCAATTGCCAGTTTCTCCCAAGCCCCAGTAGGATAGGGCACAGGCTGCAGTGGAGAGGTGCGTGTGACTGCTGACTTGTCATGTGACTGGCATGTGGTGCATGCTTTGATAGCCGACTCAACCTGGGCATCCAGGCCACCAGTATACTTCTCTGAGTCTCTGTTTTGTCCTCACGATTCCCTGGTGAGTGTCGTGACTCGTGAACCAGGGAGATCAGTTTGGGCTGTAGTTTTCCGTTGCCCACACACAGTCCAGCGCCTCTTTTTCTACAGTAGAATATTTTCTCTCTGACTGGGACAGCGTGCGGGAGGCGAACGCCACAGTCCTCTCTGAGGCGTCCGGATGCATCTGGGTGAGGACGGCGCCCAGACCGTAGTCTGATGCGTCTGTAGTGACGACCGTGGGCAGCTCAGGGTCAAATAGTGAGAGTGCAGGGCTATCAACTATGAGTCCTTTAACTTCCTCAAAACTCTGCTGAGCCTCAGGAGTCCAGTCGAATGTTGCTGACCCTCGGAGCAGCGCTCGCAGCGGCTCCACGACAACGGCGTAGTCTGGAATGAATTTTGAATACCACCCTGTGAGCCCCAGGAATGACCTCAGCCTGATGAGATCTGTAGGTGGGGGTAACTCAGACACAGCAGCAGCGTGAGATGCGTCAGGTTGTAGTCCCTTTGCTGACACTGTGTGCCCCAGGAAAGTCAGCTCTGTTTTCCTGACGTGGCACTTGGAGTAGTTGAGCTTGAGCCCCGCGTTGTCTATGCTTCACAGCACCGCAGTCAGGTTCCGGTCATGCTCCTCCACTGATGTACCTGTGACAATGATGTCATCGAGATAGCACTGGACCCCCGACTGACCTTTGAGGATTATTGACATCATTCGTTGGAAGCAGCGAATTTGTTGGAAGCGAAACAGTCCATCACGAGTAATGAATGTTGTCAAGCTACGGCTGTCCTCGTGTAGTGTAACCTGGTGATAAGCACTCTGAAGGTCTAATGTCCTCGTGTAGTGTAACCTGGTGATAAGCACTCTGAAGGTCTAATGTCCTCGTGTAGTGTAACCTGGTGATAAGCACTCTGAAGGTCTAATGTCCTCGTGTAGTGTAACCTGGTGATAAGCACTCTGAAGGTCTAATGTCCTCGTGTAGTGTAACCTGGTGATAAGCACTCTGTAAGATTATGATCAAACTGGCCAGTATCACGTCTTCGTCTGTTTGGCCCTCCATCCAATTCCTCTGCGTTGTGTCATTTTAATGGTCCTGACGTCTCAGATACTGGCTGATAAGATCCTTATCTCCCCCGATCGTGCAAACCATAATAATTCCGTAAGAATTCGACACTTCGACAACGTGAAATACCTTACAAGGAAAAGCATGGTTTTATTGCTATAAACAGAAACCTCAGCTCAGATGTCAACGGATGTTATTGTCCTTGAAGAGTATTCTAATGATCTTTCGGTGTGTTCAGATTATCGTCCTTTTGCTGTTCAGTCCAATAGTGTTCAGGCCTGGTCGTCAGCCTAACCCTCCTCGTGTTAGCCGAAGCTAATGATGTGTGGCATTCCCCCCCCCCCCCCCCCCCCCCCCCTCCGTGATAAGAGGAGAGAGAGTCTCTTCTGGTTTCTTCCCTCTTAGTCTCAGTCAGATTTTAGTCTGCCTTACACCCGGAAACACCGTTCGACTCATAGATGTTCGTCGTCGCAACGACGCCCCCGCCTTCTGGTTGTCATGCGACGTGTTGTCATGACAACTGCTAACCTTTCACATATTAAACGTTTCATTCACTGTTGCATTAAAATAAACCCCTCTCCCTCGCTCTGGGCCTACAGTACACTCTTATCTGTGTTCTTCCAAGGAATGCAAAACAAAACACCCTCGCTGGCAGTGTATTCAATCCACTGGTCACCGTTCTATCACCGTCTCCTGCTTCCATGCACATTTCGATCTACCATTTTAGCTGTGGTCCCCCCAATCTATACATCACATACATTGAATAAACCCCGTTTTCTCTCATTCCCCCCTTTGATTCTCAATCAACTTTCAGAATCAACAGACTACTTGGTTTTTCAATTAATTATACCAAAAAAAAATAGACTGCGGCTTCCTCCTCCTCCAGTCTATCTCCTGGCCATCTCCATCGCTGTCGGTGTCATTCCCCCCTTGAAAGCAGAAACACAACACCGGCAGTCGTCTGTACCTTCGACTTCCCTTGTTTTGCTATTAGTCTACCACCTTCTCCACACCCATATCTAATCCTACAGGGCTGTTCCCTGTTTTGTTGTCTTCCGGCGTGACACCAGCAGCTAAACGATACCCACTCGGCGCTCTACGTTTGTCCCACGGGTGACCCCCAGCGCGCGCCAGTTCTTTCTGGTGACGTGTCCCCTCAAGACTCTGCCTATTTATTAGGTGTGAGAAGGCCCCACTGGAATTCAAACTCCCTCTTTAATTCCATAATTAACCCATTCAAATAACTGCACCATCTTTCTGTGCAATTCTCATTTAATCCATTGTATAATTAAACTCTATATCTAATATTATTATTATAATAGTAATCCCCTCTCTGTGCTCATTAGATTCACTATTGAATCACTCCCCCACTCCGCCACTAGATGGTAGTACAGGCCTATATCTAAATATTCCCCTATGGGTAATGAAAACTCCCCAGCACTACCCCCCCCCCCCCCCCCTCCACTAGGTGGCGACCTACTCCTCCTCTATGGTGGTTTAGTTGACGTGTCACTTCCTGATTCTAAACCCCTCGTGGCTCTGCGGCCATTTTGACTCGGTGCAAATGGCTACTCTCTCAACAAACGAACGCTGCCCTTCCTTCCAAGGCCTAAAAACACAGCTGTTTTTCCTCTCTTTCCTATCCATTATCAGGGGACGCTTCCTCAGACTAATACTCTTGCCTGATCGGACATAATACACACTGGTACAATCTCCTTTCGACTTTCCTTCTGTTATGAAAACAGTCCCGCCATCAACAATTTTTCGATCTGATTCAAGTGCCCCCCCCCCCCTTTCCTCATCTCGCATTTACCCTCCTTAAACCAAAACTGTGCAGCCTGCCTCGTTTGCTTTTCATTCTATCCTGTTGATAACACCCTCGATTTCCAAAACACCATGACTCTCTGTTCATATTATTACAGCTGGCTTCTCTGTCGCTCCTTATTTACGGATGCACTATCTGTTCGTTTTTATTTGGCTTAAAAGATCAAAACAACCGTGTGCACAGTGAACTCACATTTTTGATCGGAGCGCTGTTTCCCCTACAGCGCTGGTTCGCCTCCTGACCGCTCGACTCGCCGCTCTCTCCCAGGGCTGGCCGGCCTTGCTTCGATCATGATTCTCCCACACATTGATGACTGTTGTCCACTGTCGCCCCATTATTGAAAAAGTCTTTATCCGTTGTTCTTATCTCTTGCAAATCCGGCTGTCATCAACAACCAACTGTTCCCGTTGTTTTAATCTCTTGCAAATCCGGGTCCCAACGGCATCAACTGTAAGATTCTGATCAAACTGGCCAGTATCACGTCTTCGTCTGTTTGGCCCTCCATCCAATTCCTCTGCGTTGTGTCATTTTAATGGTCCTGACGTCTCAGATACTGGCTGATAAGATCCTTATCTCCCCCGATCGTGCAATCCATAAACCATAATAATTCCGTAAGAATTCGACACTTCGACAACGTGAAATACCTTACGAGGAAAAGCGTGGTTTTATTGCTATAAACAGAAACCTCAGCTCAGATGTCAACGGATGTTATTGTCCTTGAAGAGTATTCTAATGATCTTTCGGTGTGTTCAGATTATCGTCCTTTTGCTGTTCAGTCCAATAGTGTTCAGGCCTGGTCGTCAGCCTAACCCTCCTCGTGTTAGCCGAAGCTAATGATGTGTGGCATTCTCCCCCCCCCCCCCCCCCTCCGTGATAAGAGGAGAGAGAGTCTCTTCTGGTTTCTTCCCTCTTAGTCTCAGTCAGATTTTAGTCTGCCTTACACCCGGAAACACCGTTCGACTCATAGATGTTCGTCGTCGCAACGACGGCCCCGCCTTCTGGTTGTCATGCGACGTGTTGTCATGACAACTGCTAACCTTTCACACATTAAACGTTTCATTCACTGTTGCATTAAAATAAACCCCTCTCCCTCGCTCTGGGCCTACAGTACACTCTTATCTGTGTTCTTCCAAGGAATGCAAAACAAAACACCCTCGCTGGCAGTGTATTCAATCCACTGGTCACCGTTCTATCACCGTCTCCTGCTTCCATGCACATTTCGATCTACCATTTTAGCTGTGGTCCCCCCAATCTATACATCACATACATTGAATAAACCCCGTTTTCTCTCAACTCTGAAGGTCTAATGTCGAAAACAGTGTTGCGCCCCTCAATTCTGTAAACAGTTCCTCCATGTGGGGTAGTGGAAACCCATCTATGCCTTATTTGGCTCGCTCAAGTCTAGTGTGCTGTCAAAATCTAGCGCAAAATCTGGGCACACACGCTGGCTGCCAGTGCCAAGACGAATGTGGAGAGATATACGACGAGAGATAAACACTTTGATGAAAATTGTTACTCAGCTGATAGAGTTGTACCCTTCCTGATGACTTGTCGTACAGAACTTGTAAGTCGTTTTGGATAAAAGCATCAGCTAAATGACTAAATGTAAATGTATATAATTTTGTATTTCATTTGTATTTATATTTATTTAACTATTCGGTGAAGACCAGTTATTCTAATAGAGAAACACAATTTATTTGTATTATTATTTTTGTATTATACACTGTTTTCCCTAGTTCTGTGTTAACAGGGAATATCGAACACAAGACATTCCTGTCAAGTGATAAAATTTGAATATTTAAAACAGATGTTAGGTGGTAACAAGCCGGCTGCCAGTGCCAAGACGAATGTGGAGAGATATAATTTTGTATTTAATTTGTATTTATTTGTATCTATTCGGTGAAGACCAGTTATTCTAATAAAAAAATTGACATTATCTATCTATCCCACTTTGTCCCACCAAAATCTTACTGTTGTCCTGCTTTTGGACTTTTTGCATCTGGTCACCCGACGAGTCCCGCCTCCAAATGGTACAACACTCGGCAGCTAGGTTCCTTACCGGCACCAAAAAGAGAGAACACTTTTCACCAGTTCTAGCCTCCCTAGCTCCCCGTCCCACTTAGAATAGATTTTAAAATCCTCCTCCTGACCTTTAAGGCACTATTAGGTGCAGCACCCCTATACATAACAGAGCTCATCACGCCCTACTCAGCACCCAGGTCACTAAGATCCTCCAACCAGGCTCGGCTGGTACCCCCCCACACCAGGCGATCGCTCTTTCAAGGCCGTGGCCCCCAAGCTGTGGAACCAGCTACCCCTGGAGATCCGATCTGCCCCCTCGCTGGAGACATTTAAGGCCAGACTAAAAACGCACGTTTACTCCCTAGCCTTCAATAAACCCTGATTCTCCCACACCCTAACTCACACACTCCCATGCAATTTTATCCTGCCCCCTCCCCCTTGTATCTCTTCTTGTGCTCCTCTGTCCTCTGTGTGCTATATTGTACTTTGTGCTTCCCTATCCATGTGTACTGTTGTCCTATTCCCTGAATGTACTGTCTTGTCCTGCTGTGCCTTTTTGTATTTTTTGTATTTTATATTATGACATTTTATGCTTTGATTGTACAGCACTTTGGTTGGCTCTTGAGTTCTTAAACGTGCTTCATAAATAAATGACTTGACTTGACTTATATTCAAGTCGTAGCATATTTCTCTCATGTTTTAGACTAACCCGGATTCGTTACTTTGTTTTCCCAGTGTTTTGTTCTTTTGTTTTTCTAACCGGCGTTGTCTTCTCTCTCCTTCAAGGATACCCCCACCCCCGGAAATCACTGTGTCGCTTCCCACGCGCTCGCTCTCCCCCACTTGCATCTCTGGCCTTCTCCCCCGTTCCTCACGGATGGACAAACTCCCTGGATATTCCCCCTCCCTCTGTTACTGGACTGGTTAGTACACACAAACGAACAACAGCCCTGCACATCTACATATTACACCACATTAGTTTTACACGCTAGACACACGCATCCATACACATACGATAAACTGTCTTACACACCTCATTCACATTTTCGCCGCTGGCATCCATACACTCCCCCCACTTAGGTCCTGTTAGTATAGGTTTGTTTATTCCCCTTGTATTCCATTTTATTAAATTTGGTTTATTTATACATCTGTCTCCTGTGTCTCTCTGTTCTGGGGTACTGCCACATTTGACCACTTTGTTTGACCATAACAACATTTGCACTCTGGTTGGGTGTTGTATTGTACTTGTGCTGTAATCTAATCGAATTGTGATCAGTCACAAATCGATTCTGTGCTACCTATTGAATACAAGGATCAACACAGCAGAGATGCAACAGCAGACCCTCTTTCTTATTTCCATTTTATGCTTCTCCTCTCATTGAGACAGATATAATTTATTTGATTCGCACGGAACTGTTTTTGTAACACATATGAGGAATACGGTTCCCTACTCCCCTCTTGTTACAAAATGCCTTTGTAGACTACCTGTCTTCATCCCAACTGTTTTTTTCTCTCCTTATGATAGTCTTTTAGGCGTATCCAGGTGTCTAGTGTCCTTCTTTTAGGTTTTTACAGGACAGCCTTTATAAAATAACTTTGTCATTTAGGATACACGACTGCTGCATTTTTACACTCTCCTAATGTTTGACCCCATTTGTATTTTTTAAACCAATACGTTTCTTATACCTTCCCATTGCCTACTTTTAGTTTTGGCAAGGGCATGGTTTGTCTTCCCTATTCAGCCATTCTCTGCTACCTTGTCAGTTTTTATTTATGGCTGTTTGCATTTGAACCCACCTGCTTCATATATTGTAACCTATTCTACCAGAGTTTCTGGTTTATTCTCTTCTCTTTTTTGGTCTTAGGGCCAATAGGCGGTAAATTGATCAGGGCTACGCTCTCGCTTTGCCTATTAGTCCAATAGGAAAAGCAAGATAAAAAATTGCTTGCCTGGATAAATAAAGGTTAAATAAAAAAATTAAAATAAAAGATGTGGAACCCACATGATATATAATGCTAGTTATGTAGTATAACTAATAATATGAATGCGGGCAAAGCAGCTTTTTTCTAGTACTACAGAATGTAGTTTCAGGCTACTCCCCCTGTGTATATACTAGCTGGGGGTGTGCATAGCCCTGGTCTGAAAGAGGTGCATTAGTACATTATTTCAGCTGGTGCGCTATTGTCACACAGAGCTGTCCAATAGGCGAGATGCTTTTCCTGCATTCATATAACTAGAGTTATACTACATCGGTTTGTTGAACTACTTGTGTGCTATGTTGAGTCCCCCTTGTGGTGTCCAGAGGATGAGGCAGGCACATTGAACACACTGTCTGACTGGACGTTTAATCTAGTTAATAGATAATACCCAGGTGGCCAAAAAGTTCCGGCCCATTAATGGCCTGTATCCGGCAGGCCGGAAGAAATTAGTCGGCCCAAGTCCGGCTGCCAGAGTCGGCCAAGTAGGCGGCAATGACTGACTGGCCGATTCCGGCCCGAGTACACTGGGCCAGGTCCGGGGTTGCCGGAAGCGGTGAACGTCCGGATCGGCCGAGTAGGCGGCAATGACTGACTGGCCGATTCCGGCCCGAGTACACTGGGCCATGTCCGGGGTTGCCGGAAGCGGTGAACGTCGGGTTGCCTAAAGCAGCCCAGATCCGACCCACACACACTGGGCCAGGTTTGGTTGCCCGAAGCCTAGCCGACACTGCCAATGCAATGGTACTACACAGTAAATTCCGCAGAGTACATTTGACTCAAACTGAGTAAAGAAATTTTACTCAGTTTGAGTGAAATGTACTCAGTTTGAGTCAAATTTACTTTGCGGAATTTACTGTGTACCCAGTATTCTGCCAGAGCTACTCCACTATCTGCCTATGACCATACATTACCGGAAATACAGTAGGAAATGGTTGATTAGTAATGCAATGCCACATATTTAAGGACCCTTCCCTTTACCAATGGAGTATTGGCATGTCCCGCATTGAACAATTCAGAAGTTTACATGCTGTCTCCTACCTCACTGAAATATATTCTCAGTGTATGTGCACATTGTACACAATATACACCATTCTGCAGTGAAGCTCAAATATCAAGTAAAGTAACAATTACCCCCATACATGCTACTTTTTCCAGTTAAAAATGACAACTTGAATAGATATTTAAACATTTATTAACAAAAAAATATCACATCCTCCTCTCTGAACCCAACGACAAAGCCTCCAATGAAATTAACCCATTGTTCCCCTGCAACAGCTTCTCCCACAGGGGATCTTTGATTAAACACCTGCTATCAGAAGAATATAGACAGTCAGAAAAAAAGGTCAGTTTACTACTTAAGTACATTTAAAAGTAGAAACTTTGACTTTTACTCAAGTGTGTACTTTCACTTAAACTTTCATGTTAGTCTAGCTTAGCAAATTTTTTTAGGAGAATTAATACAAAAACGAGTGATATGGCCGTTCAGTTGTAAATGAAAGCCTGCATTTAGTAAGACGTTGTTTATAAATGTCTTTTGGTTTAGTTATGAATGAATGACAGCATCTCTATAGCACAGCTCTATTACTAGGACATAAAGTGCTTTGGAATGACTGTATACATCATTCACAACGGGTGGCCCCAGCAGGAATCAAACTCCTAACCGTGACAGTGTTAGTGCCATGCTCGGAGTGCCAAGCACAAGACCCCAATGTTATGCGGGGCTCTGCTCATAGGCGGGCGGCTCGTGGCGTGGCTCGTAGTCCTGGTTGTAGAAGCAACCTTCGCCCTCCATGGAGACCCCCCTCCTCCCGCGTCACCCCAGCGAGGTGGCGGGTGGCGACCCTGACGAGGTGAGCCATGGTGGGGTGACGGGGGGCCGGCAGGGGGAGGCCCCTGGGGGGGGCTCCGGAGAAAAGCGCCAGAGGGCCGGGCCGGGAGGCGCCCCTGGGGCACCCCGGGAGGCGTGGGCATAGCCTTACGGACCACGGGGGAATAGGTGACGTGGGGGCGTAGTGTGGCAGGGGGTCTGGGGGAGCTGTCGCCGGCCCCGGCGAGGCGTGCTGGTCCCCGACGTGGAGGGGACGGGACTTCCACTCACTGCCCTACACGAAAAGTGAAAAAGGCAAATAAAAAGAACGAACCACAAATTCAACGACAGAAGAGAAGAGGATGAGATAGAGAGAGAGAAGAGAGAGAGAGAAGAGAGAGAGAAGAGAGAGAAGGAAAGCAAGATAACAAAATACAACAAGAGCCAGTATGGAAGCAAATGAGTGACAGAAGTATTTGAATTTGATCAGACACCGAATTTATAGCATTGAAAATAATTACTTTGAAAACATGTATCTGAATTGAATTTATAGCATTGAAAATAATTACTTTGAAAACATGTATCTGAATTTTTTCAGACACCAAATTTAAAGCATTGAAAATAATTACTTTGAAAACATGTATCTGATTTTTGAATTTTATCAGACACCGAATTTATAGCATTGAAAATAATTACTTTGAAAACATGTATCTGAATTTTTTCAGACACCGAATTTATAGCATTGAAAATAATTACTTTGAAAACATGTATCTGAATTTTTTCAGACACCGAATTTATAGCATTGAAAATAATTACTTTGAAAAATGTATCTGAATTTTTTCAGACACCGAATTTATAGCATTGAAAATAATTACTTTGAAAATCATGTATCTGAATTTTTTTGCTCCGAATTTACCTATGTGAAATAAAAATTCAATGTAAAAAATTCGAATGTATAATAAAATTCAATGTAAAAAAATTCTATGCATAATTGCGGTGTATAAAATTCGATGTAAAAAACCATCATCCGGGCTACCCAGACAGGATAAGCAATCGCGCCTGGATGCAATCGAATTGACTTCTGGCCTATCACTGCACGGCTTTGTCAGTCATGTGATCACACCAACCCGGGAGAAAGATGGCGGTATATATACATACGTTGGGGGGAGAATATACATACGGTGGGGAGGAGACTGTACATTAGGAGGGGGTGGGTGGGAGAGAAATATACATACGGTGGGGAGAGAATATATACATACGGTGGGGAGGAGACTGTACATTAGGAGGGGGTGGGAGAAAATATATACATACGGTGGGGAGGAGACTGTACATTAGGAGGGGGTGGGTGGGAGAGAAATATACATACGGTGGGGAGAGAATATATACATACGGTGGGGAGGAGACTGTATATTAGGAGGGGGTGGGAGAGAAATATACATATGGTGGGGAGAGAATATATACATATACGGTGGGGAGGAGACTGTACATTAGGAGGGGGTGGGAGAAAATATATACATACGGTGGGGAGGAGACTGTACATTAGGAGGGGGTGGGTGGGAGAGAAATATACATACGGTGGGGAGAGAATATATACATACGGTGGGGAGGAGACTGTATATTAGGAGGGGGTGGGAGAGAAATATACATACGGTGGGGAGAGAATATATACATACGGTGGGGAGGAGACTGTATATTAGGAGGGGGTGGGAGAGAAATATACATATGGTGGGGAGAGAATATATACATACGGTGGGGAGGAGACTGTACATTAGGAGGGGGTGGGAGAGAATATATACATACGGTAGGGAGGAGACTGTACATTACGAGGGGGTGGGAGAGAAATATACATATGGTGGGGAGAGAATATATACATATGGTGGGGAGAGAATATATACATACGGTGGGGAGGAGACTGTACATTAGGAGGGGGTGGGTGGGTGAGAGAGAAAATACATATGGTGGGGAGAGAATATATACATACGGTGGGGAGAAGACTGTACATTAGGAGGGGGTGGGAGAGAAATATACATATGGTGGGGAGAGAATATATACATATGGTGGGGAGAGAATATATACATACGGTGGGGAGGAGACTGTACATTAGGAGGGGGTGGGTGGGTGGGAGAGAAATATACATATGGTGGGGAGAGAATATATACATACGGTGGGGAGGAGACTGTCTATTATATGTATATTTCTCTCCCAACCACCCCCTCCTAATGTACAGTCTCCTCCCCACTGTATGTATATATTCTCTCCCCATCATATGTATATATTCTCTCCCCACCGTTCTCTTGGTGTAAAAAGTTTAAGACCAGGGTGAGGCCAGGCTATGGATGGCTTTGAAGGTGAGGAGTAGTGTTTTGAAGTTAATGCGTTCCTTGATCGGGAGCCAGTGGAGGGAGTGGAGGACAGGAGTGATGTGTTCGCGGGACCGGGTGTTAGTGAGGAGGCGGGCAACTGAGTTTTGGACCATCTGCAGTTTATGGAGGGAGCGGGAGGTGATGCCAGTGAGGAGGGAGTTACAGTAGTCCAGGAGGGAAAAGATGAATGCGTGTATGAGGGATTCAGCAGCAGGGGGTAGAGGCAGTGACGGATTTTGGCAATGTTGCGGAGGTGAAAATATGAAGTTTTGACAATGGAGCGGACATGGGGTCAAATGAGAGGGTGGGGTCGAGGATGACACAGAGGTTGCGGACTAGGGGGGAGGGGGTGATGGTGGAGTCATTGATGGTGAGTGTGATGTAATACAATAATTTATACTGTAGCATTACAAACCATTTGACAGCCAGGTCCTGCACCTCCGTTCTTGTCCTCTAGGAGCCATCGCAGCATGGCCAAGACCTTCCTCATCCAGCATACTGTCCGGGTGTAACTTATTGCCAGCGGAAGAGTGCAAGAATGCTTCCGCATTCGTCACCGCACGCCAGTACGGTAATGCGCCTTTCCTTTCGCCCCGCTCAGACAAATGCATGTAGTACATTGCAACACAACGCAGCATTTCCGCGGCTGTCTTTAACTAGCAGGACGCTAGTGGGCTAGTCGCTAAAATATATAATTGTACCAACACAGATATTAGGCAGTACACACATTGTCCTGCAATACATGTACAGTGAATGCACAGCTACATTCGCCATATATTTCTATCGCTGCTGCGGTCTATAGTGAAATGCAATATTATTATTATTAATGTAAAGATTATCATTACAATCGCAGCCTGGAGGCAATGTTACAAGTGTACAAGGGTTGTGTGCAAAGAGCACAGCCTCTCAATTTGCACAACGTGCACAAAATAATAATTGTAATGATCTTTACAATAATAATAATATTGCATTTCACTGTAGACCGCAGCAGCGATAGAAATATATGGCGAATGTAGCTGTGCATTCACTGTACATGTATTGCAGGACAATGTGTGTACCAGTGGAGGCTGCTGACCAAATTTTTAGGTGAAGCACAAATTATTATATTATATTATATATTAAATAATATTTTTAAAACATCCCCCACTGTGTGTCAGTGGACACAGATGAAAACATATTAACATTAGGTGACAGCGGACTTGACCAGATGAAAACATATTAGGTGACAGCGCACCTGACCAGATGAAATCATATTAGGTGACAGCGCACCTGACCAGATCAAAACATATTAGGTGACAGCGCACCTGATCAGATCAAAACATTTTAGGTGACAGCGCACCTGACCAGATCAAAACATAATTAGGTGAAGGTGACAAGGAAGCCACATACTCATACCCCCCCGACACTCAACTAACCGCCTCGGACAGTCCTTCATACCAGTGGCCATCAGGCTCCACAACAGTGGGCAGCGACTGCTGCCAGACATCGACCTAGAACTAATAGGAACCCAAGTAGGACAATAACACTACCTTATGCATACTGCACCTTATGTGGATACTGTGAATAATGAATAATGTATATTTCAGTTAGTTAGATAGTAAATTATATTGACCTATTTGTTTACACTGCTTGTGTTGTTTTCACTACCTGTACCCCCCCCCCTTCCCCCATGCTGCTATGATGCCTGAATTTCCCCAAGGGGATCAATAAAGGAATATCTTATCTTATCTTAAAAGGAAAGATGAAATTACCTACCTGGGTTCCATCCTATAGAGGCAAATCTTTCCTGTGACAAAATGGGATCCAATGTAATAAAACTAAGTCAACCAACGAACTAGATTCCTGTACCGGATCTCCTCTCTGGTAAACAAGAATACCTTGAAGACTCTAACAGGAGCACTCATTCAAGGGTACTACGACTATGCTTGCACCTCATGGTACCAAAGCACCTCAAAGGCACTAAAAACAAGATTACAAACATCACAAAACAAACTGGTCAGACTACTGCTTGACCTTACTCCTAAAACCCACCTCACCCCTGTCCACTTTGATAACCTAGGATGGCTTAGAGTAGACGACAGAGTACAGCAACTTGCAATGGGCCTGGTCTACAAGATACACTACACCACTAAGATACCCATGTGCATGTCGAAATACTTCCCAAAGGTCAGTGAATACCACGACCACAACACCAGAGGGAGTTCCACAAATCATGTTCAACCCAGATAAAATAATAAAAAAAAAAAAAAAAACGTTTTTTTTTAATAAAAGAAAATAGTCATAACTTAGAAATTAGATTGCATAGGTCTATGAATCGATATCGCGATTCTGTTTCGATTAATTGCCCAGCCCTACAGTGTGTACAGTAAGTTAGCTTGGTGATTATCATTGTGATGTAGGCTAAGCTGCCTAGCTACTGTTAGCATACAAGCACTGTAGCCTACTTACGTTTTTTCTGATCCAGTTGCATAAATCCACTTCTTCATGTTGCTCAGTTGCTGGTTTATACTTCGGTCCTAATGTTGGTGCAAAGTTTAATTTAGCCTGACTTGTTATAGCTGTACAGCTTACTAACTACTAAACAACAACTTTCTCATAGTCTCAACTTTCACATAGTCAAAATGGGTCCAGCTGCATGTGAGGAGGATAGGTTTAGCTCGGGCCAATCTCAAGTTTCTCAAGTTTCTTTATTATTTGTCATACAGAAGTACAGAATACTTTTATACAAAATGCTTCTTTATGTTACATTTTGTATAAAAGTATTCTGTACTTCTGTATGACAACTAATAAAGAAACTTGAGAAACTTGAGATTGGCCCGAGCTAAACCTATCCTCCTCACATGCAGCTGGACCCATTTTGACTTTGCAATGCAGAAATCTCTGATTGGATTTGCAAGGCTGCCAATCATATTCAACCTCCGTGTATTGGATGTCAAGGGCTGTCAATCAATCAATCCTCCATTCAATGGCAAGAGTTTAACTGCACAGACCGTGCTTAGATGAAGTTAATAGCCTATTTTGATTCGCTGTTATTTATTATTTATTTAACAATGGGTCACACCTGTGAAGTTTTCTTCACGAATAATTACTGCAGGCAATACTGCAGTGCAGGCCTGCTCAGAGCTGTACATTTTGGCCATTTTTGAAGAAAAAAAAAATCACTGGCATTTTTTTTACAGAGGAAAACATTTATAATAAAAAAATAATAATAATAATAATTTAAAAAAAAATATATATATATATATAGTTTTTTTTTTTTTTTTATATATATAGGTATATGTAAATTAATAATAATTATGAATTATGAGTGAATTTGTGTTTCACGTGTTGTCATAGAGAAACCTCCACTGGTGTGTACTGCCTAATATCTGTGTTGGTACAATTATATATAAAACGATATATATATTTGAGCGACTAGCCCACTAGCGAGGCAACCTCCTGCACCATCGCAGCAGCGCCGAGCGTGGTGATACAAGCGGGCTGCTCTGAGGAAAGGAGCCCCTTCACGCTAGTGGGCTAGTCGCTCAAATATATATCGTTTTATATATAATTGTACCAACACAGATATTAGGCAGTACACACATTGTCCTGCAATACATGTACAGTGAATGCACAGCTACATTCGCCATATATTTCTATCGCTGCTGCGGTCTACAGTGAAATGCAATATTATTATTATTGTAAAGATCATTACAATTATTATTTTGTGCACGTTGTGCAAATTGAGAGGCTGTGCTCTTTGCACACAACCCTCGTACACTTGTAACATTGCCTCTCCAGGCTGCGATTGTAATGATAATCTTTACAATAATAATAATAATAATAATATTGCATTTCACTGTAGACCGCAGCAGCGATAGAAATATATGGCGAATGTAGCTGTGCATTCACTGTATGTATTGCAGGACAATGTGTGTACTGCCTAATATCTGTGTTGGTACAATTATATATAAAACGATATATATTTTAGCGACTAGCCCACTAGCGTCCTGCTAGTTAAAGACAGCCGAGGTTGAGTAGTTTCTTCTGATATCACTTTCAAACTCCAAGTGATTCGTTGCAATGTACGCGGAAATGCTGCATTGTGTTGCAATGTACTACATGCATTTGTCTGAGCGGGGCGAAAGGAAAGGCGCATTACCGTACTGGCGTGCGGTGACGAATGCGGAAGCATTCTTGCACTCTTCCGCTGGCAATAAGCTACACGCATACTGTCCTTCTGAAGCTCTGAAGTCATTAGTGGCCATGAACCTAAAGAGAGAGAGCGAGAATACGTTAGTAGATAGTCTAAGGCCAGTGATTCTCAATATTATTTTGCATATCTAGGACCTCTAATTTAGTCCATGTCATGCACATCTACATAAAATATACTCTAGCATTACAAACCATTTGACAGCCAGGTCCGACTCCAGCACCTCTCCGTTCTTGTCTTCTAGGAGCCATCGCAGCATGGCCAAGACCTTCCTCATCCAGCATACTGTCCTTCTGAAGGTCTGAAGTCATTAGTGGCCATGAACCTAGAGAGAGCGAGAATACGTTAGTAGATAGTCTAAGGCCAGTGATTCTCAATATTATTTTGCATATCTAGGACCTCTAATTTAGTCCATGTCATGCACATCTACATAAAATATACTCTAGCATTACAAACCATTTGACAGCCAGGTCCAGCACCTCTCCGTTCTTGTCTTCTAGGAGCCATCGCAGCATGGCCAAGACCTTCCTCATCCAGCATACTGTCCTTCTGAAGGTCTGAAGTCATTAGTGGCCATGAACCTAGAGAGAGCGAGAATACGTTAGTAGATAGTCTAAGGCCAGTGATTCTCAATATTATTTTGCATATCTAGGACCTCTAATTTAGTCCATGTCATGCACATCTACATAAAATATACTCTAGCATTACAAACCATTTGACAGCCAGGTCCAGCACCTCTCCGTTCTTGTCTTCTAGGAGCCATCGCAGCATGGCCAAGACCTTCCTCATCCAGCATACTGTCCTTCTGAAGGTCTGAAGTCATTAGTGGCCATGAACCTAGAGAGAGCGAGAATACGTTAGTAGATAGTCTAAGGCCAGTGATTCTCAATATTATTTTGCATATCTAGGACCTCTAATTTAGTCCATGTCATGCACATCTACATAAAATATACTCTAGCATTACAAACCATTTGACAGCCAGGTCCAGCACCTCTCCGTTCTTGTCTTCTAGGAGCCATCGCAGCATGGCCAAGACCTTCCTCATCCAGCATACTGTCCTTCTGAAGGTCTGAAGTCATTAGTGGCCATGAACCTAGAGAGAGCGAGAATACGTTAGTAGATAGTCTAAGGCCAGTGATTCTCAATATTATTTTGCATATCTAGGACCTCTAATTTAGTCCATGTCATGCACATCTACATAAAATATACTCTAGCATTACAAACCATTTGACAGCCAGGTCCAGCACCTCTCCGTTCTTGTCTTCTAGGAGCCATCGCAGCATGGCCAAGACCTTCCTCATCCAGCATACTGTCCTTCTGAAGGTCTGAAGTCATTAGTGGCCATGAACCTAGAGAGAGCGAGAATACGTTAGTAGATAGTCTAAGGCCAGTGATTCTCAATATTATTTTGCATATCTAGGACCTCTAATTTAGTCCATGTCATGCACATCTACATAAAATATACTCTAGCATTACAAACCATTTGACAGCCAGGTCCAGCACCTCTCCGTTCTTGTCTTCTAGGAGCCATCGCAGCATGGCCAAGACCTTCCTCATCCAGCATACTGTCCTTCTGAAGGTCTGAAGTCATTAGTGGCCATGAACCTAGAGAGAGCGAGAATACGTTAGTAGATAGTCTAAGGCCAGTGATTCTCAATATTATTTTGCATATCTAGGACCTCTAATTTAGTCCATGTCATGCACATCTACATAAAATATACTCTAGCATTACAAACCATTTGACAGCCAGGTCCAGCACCTCTCCGTTCTTGTCTTCTAGGAGCCATCGCAGCATGGCCAAGACCTTCCTCATCCAGCATACTGTCCTTCTGAAGGTCTGAAGTCATTAGTGGCCATGAACCTAGAGAGAGCGAGAATACGTTAGTAGATAGTCTAAGGCCAGTGATTCTCAATATTATTTTGCATATCTAGGACCTCTAATTTAGTCCATGTCATGCACATCTACATAAAATATACTCTAGCATTACAAACCATTTGACAGCCAGGTCCAGCACCTCTCCGTTCTTGTCTTCTAGGAGCCATCGCAGCATGGCCAAGACCTTCCTCATCCAGCATACTGTCCTTCTGAAGGTCTGAAGTCATTAGTGGCCATGAACCTAGAGAGAGCGAGAATACGTTAGTAGATAGTCTAAGGCCAGTGATTCTCAATATTATTTTGCATATCTAGGACCTCTAATTTAGTCCATGTCATGCACATCTACATAAAATATACTCTAGCATTACAAACCATTTGACAGCCAGGTCCAGCACCTCTCCGTTCTTGTCTTCTAGGAGCCATCGCAGCATGGCCAAGACCTTCCTCATCCAGCATACTGTCCTTCTGAAGGTCTGAAGTCATTAGTGGCCATGAACCTAGAGAGAGCGAGAATACGTTAGTAGATAGTCTAAGGCCAGTGATTCTCAATATTATTTTGCATATCTAGGACCTCTAATTTAGTCCATGTCATGCACATCTACATAAAATATACTCTAGCATTACAAACCATTTGACAGCCAGGTCCAGCACCTCTCCGTTCTTGTCTTCTAGGAGCCATCGCAGCATGGCCAAGACCTTCCTCATCCAGCATACTGTCCTTCTGAAGGTCTGAAGTCATTAGTGGCCATGAACCTAGAGAGAGCGAGAATACGTTAGTAGATAGTCTAAGGCCAGTGATTCTCAATATTATTTTGCATATCTAGGACCTCTAATTTAGTCCATGTCATGCACATCTACATAAAATATACTCTAGCATTACAAACCATTTGACAGCCAGGTCCAGCACCTCTCCGTTCTTGTCTTCTAGGAGCCATCGCAGCATGGCCAAGACCTTCCTCATCCAGCATACTGTCCTTCTGAAGGTCTGAAGTCATTAGTGGCCATGAACCTAGAGAGAGCGAGAATACGTTAGTAGATAGTCTAAGGCCAGTGATTCTCAATATTATTTTGCATATCTAGGACCTCTAATTTAGTCCATGTCATGCACATCTACATAAAATATACTCTAGCATTACAAACCATTTGACAGCCAGGTCCAGCACCTCTCCGTTCTTGTCTTCTAGGAGCCATCGCAGTATGGCCAAGACCTTCCTCATCCAGCATACTGTCCTTCTGAAGGTCTGAAGTCATTAGTGGCCATGAACCTAGAGAGAGCGAGAATACGTTAGTAGATAGTCTAAGGCCAGTGATTCTCAATATTATTTTGCATATCTAGGACCTCTAATTTAGTCCATGTCATGCACATCTACATACTGTAGCATCCATCAACACAGGATGACCCTTTCCAGCTGTTGAAATGAAAGTCCCAGATTGAAAAGTATATATATACACAGTCACACACACAATAAAACATTGTATACATCACTTACAAGCATGACCACTTGAAGATCTTGAAGACTTGGTAGATCTTGACCGTCTTGGGAGAGAGAGAGAGAAGGCATTACAGGATGACTCTTTGAAAATGATGTCCCAGATTAAAAAGTATATATTATATATACACAGTCACACACACAATAAAAACCACAACCACTTGAAGTATACGGGTAGTTGTTATTGAGCTGTCTTCTGCTTTCATGTCGTTGTTGAGAGACAGCACTGTAACAGTATTTGCTACATTAACAATGAAATTATATATTTTATAATTAAATTAAACCATGAAAGATCTGCGTGATATGCATTGGTTAGCTAACGTCAGTATTCTACAGTCTAGGCCTGCTAGCAGTAGTGCTTGTATTACAGATCCCGCCAGTTTCATAATATCGAGCAAATAACGTTACAGTAGACTAGTCACTGAAACACAGACTAAACAGCATTTATATCAGCAGCACGCATTACTTATAAATAATAAAATATATGTGTTGCACAATTACCCGAGATGAGAACAGTTGGTGACAACGTGAGGCTCTGCCTGTAGCAGTGTATGTAGCCTATATATGTGTTGCACAATTACCTGAGATGAGAACAGTTGGTGACAACGTGAGGCTCTGCCTGTAGCAGTGTATGTAGCCTATATAGCTAACGTGAGCTCGCGCTACACTCGGTGTATGTAGCATAGATATCTATAGATATCTGTGTTCTATAGATATCTATGGTATGTAGCCTATATAGCTAACGTGAGCTCGCGGCCTCGCGCTACACTCAGTGTATGTAGAGCTAGTAGCTAACGTGAGCTCGCGCTACACTCAGTGTATGTAGCCTATATAGCTAACGTGAGCTCGCGGCCTCGCGCTACACTCAGTGTATGTAGAGCTAGTAGCTAACGTGAGCTCGCGCTACACTCACTGAAACACAGACTAAACAGCACTCATTTATATTAGCGGTATTACTTATAAATAATCAAAAATATCTGCATAAATTACCTGCGATGAGAAGAAATGCAACCGTGTCATACTGGTCTGGTCTGACTGTGCCGTGCGCGTCGCGCGACGCGCGTCAATTCAAAATTTCAAAAACCACAATGCATTGTGGGGATCCCCCCCCCCCCACAATGCAACGCAGCTGTTAGTCAGTGTTGCCAAATGACAATTATTATTTATATTATTTTATATAACAGTTACTCAATCAACTTGCTTTATGCCTACAATCTCTCTGACAAATCTCAATGGCACAAGAATAACTTAAAATAATACTAATAATAATAATAATAATAATAATAATAATAATAATAATAATAATAATAATAATAATAATAATAATAATAATAATAATAATAATAATAATAATAATAATAATAATAATAATAATAATAATAATAATAATGATAATAATAATAATAATAATAATAGCTCTCTTTTCAAGTAAAATAATATGAAATAATGTTCGAATTAATACATCTTTAACAAATTATAGGCAGTATAGTATTTGTTTCAAGTTTAAAGTTCAATAACTTCGTTTTTATATACTTTACAGTGAAAATGTTGGTTTTGATTGATTGATTGATTGATTGATTGATTGATTGATTGATTGATTGATTGATTGATTGATTGATTGAAAACTTTATTAACAGATTGCAGAATGGGTACAATACAGTACAGCTCAATACATACAATTGTTAAGGGCATGCAGACCAGAGAAAGACGTTCGTCTTGTTTACATCAGGGACCCCCATTTTCAATTCATCATAACATGACATGTGACATACAGATAGACACTTCTATACATTTATGACATACCAGATTTGCAAATACAGTAGGCCTACTGTTTGTGATACAAAAAGAGTCTAGAAAAGAGAGTATATATTTGACGTAGAACCATACATTATAGGTGGGGGGGGTAGGAGGGGTGGGGGGGGGGGCACTGTACAACTGCACAAGCACAACTGTACATTGGAATATTGACAAAACCATGTTTGGTACTTTACTGTACATTGGAGGGGGTTGGGTTAGGACATTTACAGGGGCCAGTTTCGAATTGCAGTCTCCCGTAGGTGTTCTTTGAGAGTGTTTTGAAAGTGGGTAGTGATTCACATTCCTTTACATCTTTGGGTAGGGCGTTCCACATTGATGTGGCATAATTGCGAAATGTGTTTAGTCCCTGTTTGAGCCGAATCTGGGTTTAACATGATTTGTGGAGCTCCCATGGTGTTGTGGTCGTGGTATTCACTGACCTTTGGGAAGTATTTTGACATGTACACATATACCTTGGTCGTGTATGTATCTTGTAGACAGGCCCATTGCAAGTTGCTGTACTCTGTCGTCTACTCTAAGCCATCCTAGGTTGTCACGTGGGCAGGGGCGAGGTGGGTTCTAGAAGTAAGGTCAAGCAGTAGTCTGACCAGTTTGTTTTGAGATGTTTGTGTAGCAGGGTGGATTATCCCTACTTTATGAGATGTACACTGTCACCAGGTAGGGGGAAACGCAGCAGATCTGAGTCCAACTGAATCCCCGACTTTAGTGCAGGAGTGGAGCTTTAGCAGAGGGTCACAGCCTCTTCACCCTGCTCCCCTCTGGGAGAAGGCTGAGGATCCCAAAGGCTGTGAAAGCTCGACACAGACTGAGCTTCTTCCCCTCAGCCGCCAGGCTGATCAATGCCTCAGGTCCCCCCCCCCTCGGTACCCCCCCCCCCCCCTCCCCCCTCTGCCCCCAAGTGACACTGGCACAATGACACTGACTGCACTGCACTAGTCCGTACTGGATCCCTGCACTCTTCACTTTATATATATATATGTATTTATTGATTAATCCCCCACTGCACTGTTTCGTTTCTTGTCTGTGTTGGTGTTGTTTTCTGTGAAAAAAGAAAGGAAATGCATACACTGTATTGCTGCAACAATTACCAATGTGTTTTACACAAATGGCTAAATAAAGGAATCTGAATCTGGGGCCTAGGATTTACTAACCTAGTGTGCTGGTCCAGCTTTAACAAATTATCTCTGTATCTTTTCAATGTAAATAATAAATCAGTAACCAGTATTGTTATGTTAGCGTACTGAGCTGCGGTTAAAGGCCTTAACCACAGGTTAAAGGCCTTAACCACAGTTGTTATGTTAGCTACTGAGCTGCTGGTTAAAGGCCTTAACTACAGTGTTGTTATGTTAGCTACTGAGCTGCTGCAGGCCTTAACCACAGTATTATGTTAGCTATGAGCTGCTAACTATAGAGGCCATAACCACAGTATTACATATACTCTTGTTAGCTTTATGAGGCTACATCAACACGCTCCTATGAGTGCAGCATTTGCAGCTTTATGAGGCTACATCAACATCCTATGAGTGCAGCTATAATGTTAGCTTTATGAGGCTACATCAACATGCAGGCTCCTATGAGTGCAGCTATTTAAAGGCCTTAACCACAGTTGTTATGTTAGCTACTGAGCTGCTGGTTAAAGGCCTTAACTACAGTGTTGTTATGTTAGCTACTGAGCTGCTGCAGGCCTTAACCACAGTATTATGTTAGCTATGAGCTGCTAACTATAGAGGCCATAACCACAGTATTACATATACTCTTGTTAGCTTTATGAGGCTACATCAACACGCTCCTATGAGTGCAGCATATGCAGCTTTATGAGGCTACATCAACATCCTATGAGTGCAGCTATAATATTAGCTTTATGAGGCTACATCAACATGCAGGCTCCTATGAGTGCAGCTATTTAAAGGCCTTAACCACAGTTGTTATGTTAGCTACTGAGCTGCTGGTTAAAGGCCTTAACTAAAGTGTTGTTATGTTAGCTACTGAGCTGCTGGTTAAAGGCCTTAACTACAGTGTTGTTATGTTAGCTACTGAGCTGCTGGTTAAAGGCCTTAACTACAGTGTTGTTATGTTAGCTACTGAGCTGCTGCAGGCCTTAACCACAGTAGTATGTTAGCTATGAGCTGCTAACTATAGAGGCCATAACCACAGTATTACATATACTCTTGTTAGCTTTATGAGGCTACATCAACACGCTCCTATGAGTGCAGCATATGCAGCTTTATGAGGCTACATCAACATCCTATGAGTGCAGCTATAATATTAGCTTTATTAGGCTACATCAACATGCAGGCTCCTATGAGTGCAGCTATTTAAAGGCCTTAACCACAGTTGTTATGTTAGCTACTGAGCTGCTGGTTAAAGGCCTTAACTAAAGTGTTGTTATGTTAGCTACTGAGCTGCTGGTTAAAGGCCTTGACTACAGTGTTGTTATGTTAGCTACTGAGCTGCTGGTTAAAGGCCTTAACCACAGTATTATGTTAGCTATGAGCTGCTAACTATAGAGGCCATAACCACAGTATTACATATACTCTTGTTAGCTTTATGAGGCTACATCAACACGCTCCTATGAGTGCAGCATATGCAGCTTTATGAGGCTACATCAACATCCTATGAGTGCAGCTATAATATTAGCTTTATGAGGCTACATCAACATGCAGGCTCCTATGAGTGCAGCTATTTAAAGGCCTTAACCACAGTTGTTATGTTAGCTACTGAGCTGCTGGTTAAAGGCCTTAACTACAGTGTTGTTATGTTAGCTAATGAGCTGCTGCAGGCCTTAACCACAGTATTATGTTAGCTATGAGCTGCTAACTATAGAGGCCATAACCACAGTATTACATATACTCTTGTTAGCTTTATGAGGCTACATCAACACGCTCCTATGAGTGCAGCATATGCAGCTTTATGAGGCTACATCAACATCCTATGAGTGCAGCTATAATGTTAGCTTTATGAGGCTACATCAACATGCAGGCTCCTATGAGTGCAGCTATTTAAAGGCCTTAACCACAGTTGTTATGTTAGCTACTGAGCTGCTGGTTAAAGGCCTTAACTACAGTGTTGTTATGTTAGCTACTGAGCTGCTGCAGGCCTTAACCACAGTATTATGTTAGCTATGAGCTGCTAACTATAGAGGCCATAACCACAGTATTACATATACTCTTGTTAGCTTTATGAGGCTACATCAACACGCTCCTATGAGTGCAGCATATGCAGCTTTATGAGGCTACATCAACATCCTATGAGTGCAGCTATAATATTAGCTTTATGAGGCTACATCAACATGCAGGCTCCTATGAGTGCAGCTATTTAAAGGCCTTAACCACAGTTGTTATGTTAGCTACTGAGCTGCTGGTTAAAGGCCTTAACTACAGTGTTGTTATGTTAGCTACTGAGCTGCTGCTTAAAGGCCTTAACTACAGTGTTGTTATGTTAGCTACTGAGCTGCTGCAGGCCTTAACCACAGTATTATGTTAGCTATGAGCTGCTAACTATAGAGGCCATAACCACAGTATTACATATACTCTTGTTAGCTTTATGAGGCTACATCAACACGCTCCTATGAGTGCAGCATATGCAGCTTTATGAGGCTACATCAACATCCTATGAGTGCAGCTATAATGTTAGCTTTATGAGGCTACATCAACATGCAGGCTCCTATGAGTGCAGCTATTTAAAGGCCTTAACCACAGTTATGTTAGCTACCGAGCTGCTGGTTAAAGGCCTTAACTACAGTGTTGTTATGTTAGCTACTGAGCTGCTGCAGGCCTTAACCACAGTATTATGTTAGCTATGAGCTGCTAACTATAGAGGCCATAACCACAGTATTACATATACTCTTGTTAGCTTTATGAGGCTACATCAACACGCTCCTATGAGTGCAGCATATGCAGCTTTATGAGGCTACATCAACATCCTATGAGTGCAGCTATAATATTAGCTTTATGAGGCTACATCAACATGCAGGCTCCTATGAGTGCAGCTATTTAAAGGCCTTAACCACAGTTGTTATGTTAGCTACTGAGCTGCTGGTTAAAGGCCTTAACTACAGTGTTGTTATGTTAGCTACTGAGCTGCTGCAGGCCTTAACCACAGTATTATGTTAGCTATGAGCTGCTAACTATAGAGGCCATAACCACAGTATTACATATACTCTTGTTAGCTTTATGAGGCTACATCAACACGCTCCTATGAGTGCAGCATATGCAGCTTTATGAGGCTACATCAACATCCTATGAGTGCAGCTATAATATTAGCTTTATGAGGCTACATCAACATGCAGGCTCCTATGAGTGCAGCTATTTAAAGGCCTTAACCACAGTTGTTATGTTAGCTACTGAGCTGCTGGTTAAAGGCCTTAACTAAAGTGTTGTTATGTTAGCTACTGAGCTGCTGGTTAAAGGCCTTAACTACAGTGTTGTTATGTTAGCTACTGAGCTGCTGCAGGCCTTAACCACAGTATTATGTTAGCTATGAGCTGCTAACTATAGAGGCCATAACCACAGTATTACATATACTCTTGTTAGCTTTATGAGGCTACATCAACACGCTCCTATGAGTGCAGCTATAATGTTAGCTTTATGAGGCTACATCAACATGCAGGCTCCTATGAGTGCAGCTAATGTTAGCTTTATGAGGCTCTGCCCCCCCCCCCTCCACTCCTATAACACCCACCTCGCTCTGCCCCCCCCCCCCCTCCACTCCTCTAACATTTTATTTATTAATTTTATTATTATTATTTTATTTGTTGCCATTAAAATAATAGGCAAGCATAGGGCTAAAACATTTTCATAAACAATAATATAATCTTTTGTTATTTGGTTATAATAAGGGCTTTTCTATGCATTTGTCTGATTGATTGATTGATTGATTGAAAGTTTTATTGACAGACTGCAGAGTGGGTACAGTACAGCTGTATTCACTTGTTGCGGTGGTCTCAACGGAACAATTTTGATTGACAGTCGATTCTGCCAATCACACCGCTGTTGTGTGTGGGGGCGGCGTCGCTTGACTGAAACTTCGGCTCTGCCCCGGCAACCATTGCCGGGCCAGAGCCGGTTTATCTTTGGCGAGCCCGAGTCGGCTCTGCCCCGGCAATCATTGCCGTGCCAGAGCCGGTTTATCTTTGGCGAGCCCGAGTCGGCTCTGCCCCGGCAAGCAGAGCCGGGCCAGAGCCGGTTTATCTTTGGCGAGCCCGAGTCGGCTCGGGCACGGCAACCATTACCGGGCCAGAGCCGGTTTAGCTTTGGCGAGCCCGAGTCGGCTCTGCCCCGGCAACCAGAGCCGGGCCAGAGCCGGTTTATCTTTGGCGAGCCCGAGTCGGCTCTGCCCCGGCAACCATTACCGAGCCAGATCCGGCTCATCGTTGGCGTGCCGTGCCGGACATATGCCGAGTGTGCCGACCGGTAGCCGGAATTGGGCCGAGTATGCTGGCCACCTGGGTAGCTGTTGTTTTGCATAGAAACAGTTTTTTCTTCCAACATGGAGGACAAATTGGCATTCTAAACCGTCTGCAACAGCCCTCATCTATCGACTCCAGAATATAGGCATACCGCCTGGTGGAGATTTGTGCTCTACTGAGCGTACTCTATTAGTTAGAACAGTAGTTATTTCATAACCCTATTTATATGATTGGGCACTTGGACTACACTTGGATGCATTTAGCGCACACTGAATTATGCACCTATCACTGGCCAGGGCACCCACCACCTGCAGCATACTCATAGGGTGTAGTGGTTCAGACCCCTCCTCTCCTGCTCAGATAGTGTAGTGGTTCAGACTCCTCCTCTCCTCTCCTGCTCAGATAGTGTAGTGGTTCAGACCCCTCCTCTCCTCTCAGATAGTGTAGTGGTTCAGACCCCTCCTCTCCTGCTCAGATAGTGTAGTGGTTCAGACCCCTCCTCTCCTCTCCTCTCAGACTCAGATAGTGTAGTGGTTCAGACCCCTCCTCTCCTCTCAGACTCAGATAGTGTAGTGGTTCAGACCCCTCCTCTCCTCTCAGACTCAGATAGTGTAGTGGTTCAGACCCCCTCCTCTCCTCTCCTCTCAGATAGTGTAGTGGTTCAGACCCCTCCTCTGCTCTCAGACTCAGATAGTGTAGTGGTTCAGACCCCTCCTCTCCTCTCAGACTCAGATAGTGTAGTGGTTCAGACCCCTCCTCTCAGACTCAGATAGTGTAGTGGTTCAGACCCCCTCCTCTCCTCTCAGACTCAGATAGTGTAGTGGTTCAGACCCCTCCTCTCCTGCTCAGATAGTGTAGTGGTTCAGACCCCTCCTCTCCTCTCAGACTCAGATAGTGTAGTGGTTCAGACCCCTCCTCTCCTCTCAGACTCAGATAGTGTAGTTGTTCAGACCCCTCCTCTCCTGCTCAGATAGTGTAGTGGTTCAGACCCCTCCTCTCCTGCTCAGACTCAGATAGTGTAGTGGTTCAGATCCCTCCTCTCCTCTCAGACTCTGATAGTGTAGTGGTTCAGACCCCTCCTCTCCTCTCAGACTCAGATAGTGTAGTGGTTCAGACCCCTCCTCTCCTCTCCTGCTCAGACTCAGATAGTGTAGTGGTTCAGACCCCTCCTCTCCTCTCAGGTGGTTCAGACCCCTCCTCTGTACCCTTGTTGGCCTAGAATCAAATCATGCCAGTCTTGCTCAAGATAAATTACTAAGGGGAGTGGATTATCATCTCTTTATTTACCAATCAATTTATGCATGGTAAATGAGGCATAATATGTCAGTGGTTTATTTCAACTGTGGTCATTTGTGTGTGTGTGTGTGTGTGTGTGTGTGTGTGTGTGTGTGTGTGTGTGTGTGTGTGTGTGTGTGTGTTGGTGAGAGATTGAAAGTGGAAGTAAGTTAACACAAGCTACATAATGTTTATTTCATTGATTGAGGCTAAATAGATGGGTTCTTTCAGTTCATACCTGTAAATTATAAGGTAGTTAACCCATAGAGAAGTTTAGGTGACTATTTGAGCCCAGGATTCAGCCATGAAGTGAGAATAGCATAACATATCAACCAATGAGCATAATAAGAATAATTACATTATAGATAACATTGTCCAATAAACATAGCAAGAACATATTTTAATAAACAGAAATCCTTGATTGGCAGACACAATGTCACTGGGCCAAGTCTGCCAGCGATCACACACTCCCAAATACATTCACCCCAGGCACAGGAAGAGAGTACACAAGGCACTTGTAATTAAAATGGCTTCGGATATACTCCCAGTATAAATCAAAATAGAGATAATTGTTTAAGGTAAAGGAATACACAACTTATTTCCTCTCTCTTTCAGATGTAAAACCTGAGATGGTTTCCACTGCCTACCCGCCCCCCTCCCTCACTAAACCTATGTGAGAGCGCCAACATCAGCCAACCACCTTGGCACAAATAAAAGACATATATGGGCACATATATATGTATAATATGTATAATATGATTAGCACAACTGTTTTAAAGACAAAGAAACACCCACATTTCCATGTACACAGGTTTACATAGGTAATAATGAAGCATAATTGATTGTCATTGTTGCAAAAGATACAGGTTGAAACGACTGATTATAGATTTAAACATATCATTGATTACAAGTAATTTACTGAACTAATTTACTAAACTCCTTCTAACCATACAAAATGTCATTGCTTGCTAAAATTATACATGGTTTAGTCTTGTGTAGTCATACCTCTAAAATGTATCATGTCAAGAAACACAAACTGATTGTTAATCAAATCTGACAATAGTGTCTGAGAATGTTTCCCATCAAATGATTCCTCAAACGTAAACCATCCTATTTATTTTCAACTGATGGCAAAGGTTGATATTTGACACTTGACATCTTGGTTTTGTAGACCACTGCACAGATCATGCCAACAGCAGCTAGAAGACATCCAGCCAAGAATACCAGGTTCATGTTCAAATTGGTCACTAGAGGAAAGAAAAACACAAGTTCAGCTCAGCATCGTCAAAAGTCTTGAGAGCCAAGCAAAGCTAGTAAACACCCATTTTATTCTTGTTTCTAATTCCTGGTGTCCATAAGACAAGATTTACAATTACCTGTGGTTGCAGACGTCTTTCTCAAGCGCAGGGGACCCTGGGAAATGAAGTGGCTTGTAGTCTGGATGGCGGCCGCTCTCTTGCCACGATGATGATGCCGACCATTAGAAGAAGGAGAGCTGGTGCATCCCTGAGAGCACCTGGAGTTGGGCTCCCCAGCTTCACACACCATGACCGAACAGCTGATGTAAACCTTTAGTGGGCATCGGTAAACCATCAGACTCACAGTAAATGCAGAAGGACTCTCTGAATTTTATTTCAAAGATAGATTTACATTTTATAAAAGCAGAGTTGAGGGCAGACCACACAAAGAAAAACTTCAAGCTGAAATCATTAGATTGAGCAATCATAGATATCACAGCATATAGGCTATTTGGTAGCATGATGGATAGATTTTAACTAAAATTACAATTTCTATGTAGTAATTTGCTCCATCATATCTACAGAAAATGTATTTACCTGGTCATACAATCCAATGAATTTGAAGGCCTCCATTCCGAACCTGAAATATTTCTTGTGGCTGGAGGAATAGACGTTAACCGTCTGGTCCATGATACACCTGGTAAAAGGAATACAAAATTCAGATTGGATGTTGAAAGAAAGATGTTAGCCGAAATAACGAGTCTATTAGGGACATTCTAACCTAACAACATGACACTGACTTTCATAAACAAAACAGTAGTCAGTTACTGTATCTGTATTTACCCATTTTCTATGATGGGATAGACTGGCGAGTAGTTGGGAGTATCATAGGTGCAGCACTGCAGGACTCCACAAACAGCTCGGTTTCGTTGACTGTAGACGTGGCATCTATATCCATGTAAATCTTTTCCCCCACATCAAACTCCAATGGGTAGTCACTGGGATCAATTATTTGGTTAAAATGGTTGTCGTGGAAGAACTCAAACTGGTAGGTGAATGTACCAAAGCCTTTCTCCTTGACCGTGACATTGCTCCTGTGCATGGAGAAGCCCAAGGACACATTTCCCCGCTTGCTGTACTGGCAGCAGAACTTCACTTCCACATGGTGTCCCCTGGTGATGATTTCATTGATGTTGTCAATGCTGGTGATTTCATTCCTGAAGTGAAGGCTATCGTCATCCTCCTGCAATGAAAGAAGTTAATTTATATGATGAATTGAAAATGGGGGACCCTGATGGAAACAAGACGAAAGTCTTTCTCAGGTCTGCATCCTCTTAACAATTGTATGTATTGAGCTGTACTGTACTGTACCCATTCTGCAATCTGTTAATAAACTTTTCAATCAATCAATCAATCACGTAAGCAGTGCTTATGGTGACACTGCTGCTGAACAGAGCAACGCTAATCGTAGCTGCCATGTTGTCCCAGGCCCTGGGCCAGCAGGTTCTTCTAATGGCCCATAGACTTTAGATTTGAGGTGATATGGGGGGCCCAATTTAACCAATTGAATACATCTCAGGCATAGGCATTATCGCAGGCAGCCCTGACTAAGTTGAAACCACAAAGACCTATCTGAACGCTATGATCCTACCAGGTACCACCCCCCCCCGCTGAATTAATTTGTGCAGTCTCGCTCTGAGTCACTGAGCAGAGCCTCTATGTCCACCTCTAGGGGTGACTGCAGTGTTCCAAGACAAGGCTCCGCTTTTTCTCAAACTTTCTTTTCATATAATAGTCCAGTCATTATATGAAAAAACCTAGGACAAATTGCAACAGTAGCAAACTCAACTGATTTTGTATACTCATTATGTCCTTAGTGAGGGAAAAAAAGTCCCAAGGAATCCCATCATGGGAAAGTTTTGAAAACGACCTATATATATTCATATCGAAAAATGCCTGTTATAACATAGTGGTGAACATTTTACTTTTAGATATCACTATAAAAACTCACAAGCTGATTACACACACAAAGACAAGAAAAAAAGTCAATCACAACTTCATTGAATTATTCTGTTTACTCATGCAAATCACACATTATCTTATTTGATTTCATTGTATACCTGTATGCCGTGACAATTAAAACTCTTGACTTGACTTGATATGCACCAATTAGCATACACGCCAGAACTAATCAAAACATTTGATAAAGACATTTTTTTCTTCTTGGAATATTAGTAGATAGGCTCTGTGGAGCTCAGTCCACGAGGATGGGGCTCAAGGGTTTATGTCCGTGGGGATAGGTCCATGGAGATGGTTTTTTTTATAATAGGCGGAAATTACATATTTGTACAGCATGCAAAACACTACATGATTCTTGCACAAAACTACATGGGCTTAACATAAATTTGGTATGTCTGTATAGGGGAGGCTTGTAGGTACCCATGTAACCCATTTCCATTAACATATATTGAGGTAGAAGGCCAAGGGACCATTTGAAAAATGGTGATGGCCATATTTCCCTCCCCAAAAAATCGTCTTAACTTTGAATAATTAGGTATGTAGCCCCCTTTCCAATGAGGTAACATGACATGGTTGGTCTCATTGGAAACCCGAGGTTGTCTAGAATCAAATGGTATCTTTACTTTTGAGCTACCTCAAAATTTGAACGCGTCACAATCTCTGAAAGACAGTGTCGTCAGTGATCCTGCCAGTAATCAAGTACATTGAAAAAAAAAACATTTCCCATGATGGGATTCCTTGGGACTTTTTTTCTCTCACTAAAGACATATTGAGGATACAAAATCAGTTGAGTTTGCTAATGTTGCAATTTGTCCTAGGTTTAGCCTAATTCTGGCCTATAATGACTGGACTATAGGGGTAACAAAACATTGAAAAAAAACACATTTCCCATGATGGGATTCCTTGGGACTTTTTTTCTCTCACTAAAGACATATTGAGGATACAAAATCAGTTGAGTTTGCTAATGTTGCAATTTGTCCTAGGTTTAGCCTAATTATGGCCTATAATGACTGGACTATAAAGCCATCAAAGAACAGGCTGCTCCCAGACTAAAAAAACCCATCACTTTCATTGTTTTTCTTGTGAGTTCAAAAACAGTATTCTGGGTGTAACGGAGTTGATTGTGATTCCACTTGCCAAGGTAACTAATAACCAATAGAATAGTGTTTACTTTGTTCTAAGGATTCTCATTGGCTGGTCGGCGTTTCCTTGTGAGCTACTACACCAGTGTTTACGTTAGTGGTATCATTACAAGAGGAATACTGGATGTTATTATAATCATTACACAATAATTATCCAATCCATGTTTGTCTATTATCCAGAATAAATCACCAAAGACCAAGAAGCAAGTGTCTGTCGTTAATAAAAAAAAATAATAATGTAAAAGCACAACACAAATAAAAGTTGGTTAGAATGGTGCCGTGATCGTGCTTCTGGAATCGTCATCGAGTGAGGGATTCGCTGCATTCCAGAAGTTTATTGCACATTCACCACAAGGTGACAATATTGGTTAATTTATCAGATTGAAAACAAGTTTGTGTTTTCTCTCTTGCAGCTGGGTCAGCACTAGCACATTACCGCACATACGGGGGGGGGGGAGATGATGATTTAGAGTCCATTTATAAGAGTGTGTGCGAAGAAATGAGGATGGAGACTGATGTTGTAATGCAGAACACACAGAAGCTTTCCCCTTACGACGATCTGTTTCATGCAGAAACTTGTTGGCGGCAAAGTTGAGGTGAGGGCTATGGGTGGATGGCTTGTTTGTTGAGTTAGAAGATTTTGCCATGACTATTACAGGAAGGAGTGTTAAAAATTCTGTGCGTATGGGAACGAAAATAGAACAATTTCTATGCATTATTGATAAATGAGGGCCCAGGACATTTATAACAAGCGTTGCAGGGCCAAGGCTAAGAGAATAACAAAAGACTCTAGTCACCCAAACAACTGCCTCATTGAACTGCTGCGGTCAGGCAAGCGCTACCGGAGTCTCATGGCAAGTACAGAGAGACTCAGAAGGAACTTCTATCTCCAGGCCGCGTCTATGCCAAATACAACGCCGTTCGGTTTCCGGGTTCCTCTGATTGCCCACTAAGCCCACGTGACCGCGCGCTAGCACGCCCCCCTTATCGCCCACTCTCGCGCTGTGAAGCGGAAGAGCCAGCGCGGGCGAGGCGGTGGTTTCTCCCCGGCTCCGTGCGCCGCTGACTCGGTCCAGCTCCAGCAGCAGCGGCCGTCTTCTCTCCGAGGCGGCTCGTTCTTATTAATCCCCCATTGTTCAGGTCGACATGGTCGCACAAACACCCGTTGGAGGAGTAGTGGGGGAGAAATGAATGAATGAATGAAAACTTTATTTAACAGATTGCAGACCAGAGAAAGACGTTTGTCTTGTTTACATCAGGGTCCCCCATTTTCAATTCATATCGACATTTATGACATACACAACATACATGACATTAACTGTCTGACGAGCACAGAGTTGCCAGTCGATAATTCTTGCTATTTAAAAATATTCCTCTCCTTCTCCCTCACTACTCCTCCAACGGGTGTTTGTGCGACCATGTCGACCTGAACAATGGGGGATTAATAAGAACGAGCCGCCTCGGAAGAAGACAGCCGCTGCTGCTGGAGCTGGATTGAGTCAGCGGCGCACGGAGCCGGGGAGAAACCACCGCCTCGCCCCCGCTGGCTCTTCCGCTTCACAGCGCAAGAGTGGGCGATAAGGGGGGCATGCTAGCGCGTGGTCACGTGGGCTTAGTGGTGGGCTTAGTGGCCAATCAGAGGAACCCGGAAACCGAACAGCGTTGTATTTGGCATAGGATGCTCAATGACTCTATGTAACAACCCATCATCTACACTCATTGCGCACACATCCACATGCACACACTCACTTTTAAACAAACACTCACCTTATTAACACTCACTTTAGACACTTTTATTTTTACACAATCTATTTATTAGATTAAATTAATTCATACCTCATTTGCATTTGCACCTTACCTTAAAGTTCTGTACCTCACTGTCTGCATTTGTACCTCACTGTTTACAAATTTTTACTCACTGTACCTAGATTGTAATTAGGCTGTACTTTAGATTGTATATTGTATTGTATATTGTATATTCCTCTTTTACTTACTTTTTTACTTACTTTTTTTACTTACTTGTTTTACTGTATGAAGCACACTCTCAGGGGCTCATACAGAACCAAGCATTTCACCGTTAAGTACATGTATTTTATTGTGACAACTAATAAACAAACTTGAAACTTGAACTTGATACAGTATACACTTTGACTGCTGTTTTGATAGGGTTAGGGTCTTTACTCTTGGCTACATTTGAAAGAAAAACGCTACATTAAATAATACAGACTGTATTAATCTATTTATGACGTGAAATAAATCTCATGCTCAAGGGGTTAAACATCGACGACTATGTGAACTATGATAAGTATGTCCAGCTCTTGTGGAAGGATCTGGAGGAAACTATGGTAATAAAGCACAAGTCACTGTGGTCAAGCAGTTCAGGAGGCATGCTGACATCTGTTGAAGTTGGTGACTGGGTGTTGTTGCCCAACAAGGGAGGGTAAACAATCTTTCTGAACGGTGGGAGAACATCATCTACCGTGTTGTTGGGATGAATGCTGACAGCCACACTTTCAGGATTCAGCATTCAGCACCTTTCTTATGCAATGAGTTCTTAAATTTTGCCTATTATGTAGGGTGCTTCTATTGTTTCCTGTAATACATTAGATATTATAATATTGTGCTTTTTATTGTAAGGTGGAAGGGAGGAGTGGAGGGTGGGGGGATGGGGCTTTTTATGACTGTATTCTTGTTTTTTGTATTCTTTGTACTCTTACTGTATATCACTGTTTTGTACTGTATGTGTTTTTTGTGTGTATGTGTTAATTCAGGGATGTCCGATATTATCGGCCTACCGATATTGGCATACAAATGTGATATCGGAAAATATCGGTATCGGTTTTCAAATTGTTTTATTTATTATTATTATTATTATTATTATTATTATTATTATTATTATTATTATTATTATTATTATTATTATTTTTTTTTTTTTTTTTTTTTTTTTTTTTTACATTTATTTAACCTTTATTTACCCAGGCAAGCAAGTAAGAACAAATTATTATTTTATTTATTGTCAAAGTATGCATAATGTTGTGTTAATTACACAACAAGAGATATGTAAGGGATAATGTATAGCCTATACTCGGTCATTGTCGCAAAATAATTGACCGACACAGAGTTTAAAATACCGAGGCGCCTCGCCAAGGTGTTTTAAACGTCAGTGAAGGTCAATTATTTTGCGACAATGACCGAGTATAGGCTATACATTATCCCGCTTATTACATGGCTAACTTACAATATACCTAATTTTTTACACCATCGACAAGACGAGATCAAATGCAGACGCAGTTCTGTTCTGTCGCTCCCGCTGTCATTGCCGGCAGCTTCGCCAGCAGCCAGCAGGTGTGTCTGATTGCACTGATGTCAGTGGGCTTGATTGGTCCAGCTGCGCACAGCGGTCATTATTGCTCGGCAGAGGTCCGTTATCGAGTAATAACGGACCTCTGACGAGCGCTATTGACCAATCACAATCAAGCATTTCGGCGAATGTTAAAACGCCATGTAATAAGTAATGTTAATTACCTGAAATGATTCTGTTTTTGGGGGGGGGAAACCCTGCATATATCGGTATCGTTTGATATCGGTTGATATCGGTATCGGAAATTAAGATTTGGACAATATCGGTATATCGGTATCGGTAAAAAAGCCAATATCGAGCATCCCTTAATGGTCTAGGACTATATATGCACACTGTACATGCACACTGTCCTTTTCATAAACCAAATAAACTAAACTAAACTAAGGAACGCTTGTAAATCATGAAACAAGAAGCCTAATAGAAAGAGTGAATAACAGTACCTCGATCTGAGTGCCACAAGCATTGAGGGGGAAGACAGCGATGATATGAGTGCTGTTGGAGTGGGTCTGGAGGCTGCAGACTGTGTTGCTGGGGTCACTGAGACGCAGGTGATCTTCATCAAGTCCTCGGAATGACACTTTGGTCACCTCTACTGTCATGGTGTTCTCCTTGCAAATCACATGTGCTTCAACTGGAATAACAAATATCACATTGTGGCATCTATTCTGTATCTATCTGTTTCTTTTTCAATTAATAATGTAAACAACCATATTACAGCCTCAAAAGCCTTGTAAAACTCATGTTTTGCTGTCACGTGCAGCCCAGGCTATAGAGACTGTTATATACTCGTACTGGCATCGCGTCCCGCTCTTAAGCCATACCGAGATATACCTCATCTCATGTACCTAGTGTACTCCATCAATGAATAAAAACCAATACACCCAGCACCTGCCAGGCCCCGCCCTACTGACGTACTATGTAGTACTAGGCGTGGTCACCACTCACTCCTCCTCTATTTTCGTTTCCATCATAGCGGATGCGTGCACCCTATGCAACTAGTTGATATAAAAAGTTTAGAGAAATTAGGTTCAGTGCTTACCAAAGATTTGCCTACCCCTGAAATCTTCGCGGCATGTTCTGGCGGCGCTCGTATGGGTTCTGCGACTCTGCACCGGGATGCATTTCGATGCATCTCAGCGTCGAGTTCTGTAGT
Organism: Notolepis coatsorum; assembly: GCF_963971535.1. Lineage (NCBI taxonomy): Eukaryota > Metazoa > Chordata > Actinopteri > Aulopiformes > Paralepididae > Notolepis > Notolepis coatsorum. The sequence continues at coordinate 101,421,105 of NC_140175.1, forward strand.
CTCCTTGTCTTGTTGACAGCAGACAGAGGGACAGCGTGTGAGGTGTAGCTATCGAGCTACCTCGCACAAGGTAGGACTTGCGCCACTAGGCATTATCGCTGGTGTTAGTAAATGCTGCTTGTTGTGAGTTGTATATCTGCGCCAGGGGCAGGATGTTTGGGTAAACGTCCCTCTGAGGTGGACGTTTCCCAGGCTGTCCTGGAGCGTGCTGCTAATACTAAATGCTATACATGCTGGGTCACTGTTCTACTGTTCCCCGCTGTGGGATGTCACTAGGCATGACAATGCTGGCGTTTGTGATGTGCTCGAGTTGTCCCGAGAGACAACCGAGTTGTGTATTGGCGCAAGCGGCGTGATATCTGGGTAAACGTTGTTGTTTTCCCCGTTATCCTGGAGCGCGCGGCTAACGCTATGCTATATTGGGATACTGTTTCTGTTCTGTCTCCCTGCTACGGGAATGTCTGTCTATACTACAGTCTTCCCTCCTCTCAACCATTCATGCTGACGGTCAATCGGTGTCTACTGGGGGAGTATTGCGGAGGGGGGCTTTGTTTACCTTTCATGGGTAAATGGGCTGAGGTCTAGGGCTGGTGTGCTGTTGTGAATATTATGAATGAATGCGGGACTGGTTCTCTCTGGTCCGCATCCCCTTAACGTTGTGTGCATGGGCTTGCCCATTCTACAGTATATTCGTGGTGTTAGTTCATTTATTCATTAACCCCTTCATGGTGCACACCACAGTGGAGGTTGCTGGTTGCAACCACCACTGGTGCTCCGTGTTAGCATCAGTCCTTTGCTTTTGACATGTTGAAACAGTGCCCCGCCCGGCCGACGCCATGAGGTGGGTCGGCCCGGCGAGTGGCTGGTGGGCTGCTAAAGCCTGTACCGCCACGGTATGGAATTGGCAGCGATTAGTAACTGTGTTCGAATTGCTGTTTTTTCTATCAAGAAATGGTGGCGGGGCCTTGAGGGCCAGCTGACGTCGACACATTGCGCAAGGTTGTTGACGTTATTAGCTTTGACCTAGCCGCAAGCTATAACCGCTCAGGGCTCCCCTCTCCGCAGAGGATCTTTGTCTTCCGCTGGAGCGCGGGCGGTATTTGTCCTAGGCCCCACACCGCCTCACACCGCGCAGCCAGAAGAAGAGAGAGCATGGCCTCGTCAGCGGCGATGACAAGGCCCTCGACAGGCGGCCATGTTTTCCCCCGCCAGAGGTATCCTGGGCGTTGAATCGACAGGTGTCCACAAGGCCGACAGCCTTGGCGGCCGAGGGATCGGCCATGTTGGATGAGCTCGGCTTGGAATATACAAGCCATCGCCGTCCTGCCGCGAGCAGCCCGCTCTCCGATCACTCCCTCCCCCAACACCAGCGGAAAAGGGGCTCTGATTGTTTCCTTTGGCTGCGGGCCGCGTGCCTTCGTTGAAGCGCGTGCGGCCCCACTTTTCGCTTCTCATGGGGACAGGGGCTGACACCCAGTTGATGGCTGAGCCTGGGTCTGTCCGTGAGAATGTTGTGCTGTCAAGCGGCTCCCACACCATAAGCTGTGTTTGGTTGAGCCTGGTGTTACGTCTGTCAACTATAAGTGTTGTCAGCAGGGGGGCTCGAAACCTTTTTGAGGCACACAGTGCGGGCTTCCCCGACCTCGCCTTCGCCAGGCCAGGTATCATGTTGGTGCCTCCCACTCCTGAAAGATTGGCAGTGGTCTCGCAGGCGCGCGTGATTTGGGTGGTAGTAATATCACTGCAGGGCTACGGTGTGTAGGAACTCATGGGGGCCTCACACCTTGCATGTCCGGCTGCAGAACAACTCCTCAGCATGTTCTGGAGGGGTGTTCAGTGGGGGTGCTTTTGTCACCTAGACTGATGTCAGCTTCCCCCGTATCAAACCGGCCCTTTCTGTCGGGGTCCCCCCTTGGGTGCGATTGCCTCGTGGGTAGTGTCAGGGTCAGATGTCCCGACACGTAACGCTCTGCTCTCACGGGTCCAGGGTTGGCTACGCACAGCGGGTGGGACCGGGCCGTCTATCTACAGTTCCTAGCGGACCTGCGCCACATAGCGGCGGGTGCGTTGGGAGTGTCATCACATATGGCCACAGCAGTACCATATGTCGAGGTGGATGGAGAGAACGCTGAGGCGGGGACTTGTTACACAACCCCACCCGTTTTCGGGTTTGGTACAGACCCTATTGTCAGGGTCACCAGCAGTGACAGCTCTGGTCAACGAGATCCAATCTCTGTGGACGAAGCAAGCCATCGTCGTGGCGTTTTCCTCCCGGTGTTCTCTGGTGCCTGAGAAATCGGGAGGGGGGGTGTCAGACCCATGCTGGACCTGTCCCATGGGAAGGTTCAGCATTTTTTGGATCGTCTCCTACCTGTTGAACACTGTCAGGTGGGGGTCTGGTTCTCCTCCATAGACCTGTAGGATGCGTATTCGCATCCCCGATCTTCCGTCCTTACCTACGCTTCCTTTGCAGGGTTAGCGTATGAGTACCAGAGGCTGCCGTTCGGCTTTTCTCTGGCTCCCTGCATCTTCACCAAGTGCGTGGAGGCCGCACTGGGGCCTCTGCGTCGTCAGGGGTTACGAAGTGTATTCTGCCCTGACGACATTCTGGTCCTTGGCGGTCAAGGTGGATCGTCAGGTCTCGTACCAGGCAGGTTCCTACCAGCCTGGGGTTTGCTGTAGACTGGAAGTGGAGTACTCCTCTTCCCAGTCAATGGGTGGAGTGCTATGGGCATCCCTCTCAGAGCGTGTTGTCGACACGCTCGGGAGGTTCCGTCCTAGGACGGTTACGGCGCTGTCTGTGATACGCCTGCTCGGTATGATGGCATCTGCTCATTCCGTGGTCCCTCTTGGCCTCCTCTTCACCCCAGGAGGGGGTTACGGAGGTGGGTTTTCCAGTATGGAAATAGACCCGGTGAGAGGCAAATGGAAGCGGTTAAGGTTCCCGTGTCAGTACTGGGGGACCTCGCCCCTGGGGAGGGCATGGGGTCCTCACCAGGGGGGTCCCCATGGGCAGTAGGCTGTCACACGTCACGTTTTTCACCTACGCCTCCCTCGCTGGAGACGCGTCGGGCCAACGCAGTAGGGGGCAGCTGGCAAGCCATGCTGCCCGGTCTGCGCTACGTTCAATGTGTTGGTATTGAAAGCGGTCCTTCTGGTCCTCAAACGGTGTTGATCAGGACGGACAATACGACGTCAGTGTCGTATATCGACAGACAGGGAGGAGTACGCTCCCCCCATCTGCACCGGGCGGCGGGCAGCTGGCGGCTGGCTATGGGCGTTCTCCATCTGCGCGGCCTGAGGGCTCTCCACATCCCCGGCAGGGTGAATGTGGGTACAGGTGTAATGTCGCGGGGCGGTCCTCACCCTGACGGGTGGGGATTACGTCCGGACATAGTCAGGCAGGTCTGGGACCGATGCCGTGCCGCCTGGGATTCTTTCCCCCATACATCTGTTAAGTCAGTTGTTGGGGCGGGTACGTTGAGGAGCGCAGGTCCTTGATCCTGATTGCGCCGGACCGGGGCGCAGCTGTGTGGTTCCCGGTCCTGATCCAGCTCTTGGTATCCCGTCATGGCCTGTTCCTTGGTCATCGCGGGCCCTCTCTCAAGCGCACGGGTCTCTGTGTTAGTTCCCTGTGCTGGGCCAGCTGCTGGTGGGTTGGCTGGTGAGAGGGTGAGTCTGGAGAGGATGGATCCTTCTGTGGTTGGTACCATCCGGAACGCGCATGCTCCCTCCACTATCGCGGGTTAAGCAGGTAGGTGGCGTATTTTCCAAGAGTGGTGTAAGGCCACCCTCTTGTGAAGCGTTTCATGCTTGGCGTTCGACGCCTTAAGCCGGTGAAACGCTCTTTGGCTCCGAGCTGGGATCTTCAATTGGTCCTCGGTCGGTTGTCCTTGGCCCCGTTTGAGCCTCTTGAGCAAGCGCTGTTGGAACGGCTGTCGTTCAAGACTGCGTTCTTGCTGGCCATCACCTCCGCTAAACGCGTGGGTGTGCTTTGTGCTCTCTCGGTACGGCCAGAGTGCCTGTCTTTTCGTTCCGATAGCGGTGCCACTCTGCGGCCTAATCCAGCCTTCATGCCTAAAAATATCCGGAGTGCTTTCCGCTCCAGGGATATTATGGTTCAGGCGTTTCATCCGCCTCCTCACGCTAGTGAGTTGGAGGCGGGCCTTCACCTGTCATGTCCGGTCCGGGCTTTGGGGGTTTACCTCAGCCGTACTCAGGGCCTCAGGGCTACCGATCAGCTCTTGTCTGTTACGGTGGCTCCTGTGCTGGTAAGGCACTGTCGAAACAGCGCCTGTCCCATTGGTTGTGCGAGGGCATTGCCCTTTGCTACACGTTGGCCGGGCTGGCTCCCCCTGGGGGCGTCAGGGCGCACTCCACTCGTGGGGTGGCGGCCTCTGCCGCTCTCCGGGGTGGGGCCTCGGTGGAGGACATCTGTGCTGCGGCTTCATGGTCCTCACCGGGTCCCTTCGTAAGGTTTTACCTCATGGACATGACCGGGGGTTCTGTCTCCCAGGCGGTTCTGAGGTCTGTGGCCTCTCCTGCTTCCCGTCCTTTGGTGGGGTAGCAGGCGTGTGTGGGTGTGGGCCACAATGTGTTGTGTCACACGTGGTTCCGCCTGTGCTGTGCGTTCAAGAGGTTCTAGTTCCCTCTTGTTCGCACTCGGGTGGAGTTGACTGCCGTCCCCTCTTCATTAGGAAGAGTGGGGTGACGGGCTCCCCCCCCCCCCCTGATGTGGGCTTACGGGTCCTCAGGGGATGCATTTGTCGGGCCTCGCGTCCGCTCTACCCCATATCTCAGTATGGCTTAAGAGCGGGACGCGATGCCAGTACGAGTATATAACTAGGTTATGTATATAACCTAGTTATATGAGTACTGGCTAAGCGTCCCGCTCTTAGCGTGCCCTGAGTTCCCTTGGGGAAACTTTTCTTTGGAAACGATTTTCCGAGGAAGAGTGAGTGGTGACCACGCCTAGTACTATATAGTACGTCAGTAGGGCGGGGCCTTGCAGGTGCTGGGTGTATTGGTTTTTATTCGTTGATGGAGTACACTAGGTACATGAGATGAGGTATATCTCGGTATGGCTTAAGAGCGGGACGCTTAGCTAGTACTCATATAACTAGGTTATATACATAACCTGTCGTTAGCATTAGTGAATCAGGAAGAGGTTGAATGGGATTTTGCCATCAACTTCCACTTCTCTTGTGATTAGGACCCAAAACCATTGGCTATCTAGAACTTACACACTCATTTAATGCTTTAGGATGCAATGAAATTTTTTTACACAACTTGCCAGATCTAAACAATATCACTTACTGTTTTTCCGCCCAACCTCAACCAAAACACATCTCATCTCGGACTGATAGATGTCAGACCTGAAAAAAATATACAAATATCACTACACATCAGACTCAACCACACACACAATTGTGTGGAATGGGCTCATTATTTAGTGGTTGAGTACTCCACACAGTCCTCATCATGTAGTGGTTGAGTCCACAAGGTTCTCATTGCTGGACTGTGTGAAATGAGGACCACGTAGATAAGTTCATCAACTTACTTCAACCCCTTAAGCCCGACGGAATTAATATCTTGTCATAAATAGATCAATACAGTCCTGGGTCAGTCCGGGGTCTGATAAATAGATCAATACAGTTTTCAAATGTAGCCAAGAGTAAAGACCCTAACCCTATCAAAGATTTATATTTTCAGCACTACGTTTGTTTACCAATGTATTTAAGTGTTATTAGCGAAATATGAGTTTATAAATATCTCTGTGCATCCCGGCGGATATCGGATGAATTAGACGCAAGGAAATAATGCGTCATGAAACCGTTGTAGTCCTAAGAGAGAGGAGACCCAGGGCTTTCGATGGACATCGACATTTCACAAAACTACAATACCCAGCTCACACCAGGCTCTGTCAAAGCTGTTGAAAATATTATTTGCGAAAAACTCTTACGTTATTTCCGTGATTATATCTCAAGAGTCAACTCGGACCAGCTTCCGGCTTCAACATGGATGGTCGCATTTTACGCAGCTCCCGTAACCAACGCAACAGATCAACAACAAAAAAGTATTTTGCGCATTTTCTACTTTCCCTCCTGTGGATTATGGATTTGTACCTGAATTCACAACTCAAGCAGCAACTCCAGACAGAAGTGGAGGGTAGCGAAAACGCAAATCAGCAGTCCCATTGCGACTTCTACTTGTTAACGGGCATGGAGAGGAAACATCCAGCCTTCGGAGCCACGACCATCCACACAGTACTTACTGCAAATCCGGAACGAAAGAAATTACCCCCGACAGGCAAGTGTAATAAGAGATCAATGTTTTTATTATATCTGCTCATGTCGGGTGACATACATCAGAACCCTGGTCCCGTAATGACACGGAACCAGAGACTACAGTTAAATCTGCTGACCCAAGAAGCAGCAGCCAGCTTCGCCAGCACAACAGATCAAATGCTACCCACACAGACGGCGGCTAACGACATGATCAACGGCAACATTCCTCCTCTACCACCTCTGCAAAAGAACCCACGAGAGGCCACAGCGAGAGGGAAGGAACCGGGGTTCACAACCGAGGCGCCCAGCACGTCGCGGGGACGAAACAGCGAGGCATCGCTCCTCACACCGGCGCCGGCCGCAACTGACGATTCAGCCAGCAGTTGCACCAGCTGACCAGCAAGCGGCGACACACCCTCACCGAAGCCCCAGCAAACTTGGCGAGAGGCTAGAGGGAGAGCGGCGCGGGACATCAAGATCACCAAGAACCCGACGGTTAGCTTGGCTGGCCCCGCCATGCCAGCTAGTCTACCCGGGCCGGGGCCAGGACAAAAGGCAACCCCCCTCAAGTTTCAAGTTTCAAGTTTCTTTAATAGTTGTCATACAGAAGTACAGAATACTTTTATACAAAATACTTCTTACTGTTGCGCTCCAGAGACTGTGCAAGACAAGATAAGTATGAAATAAAATAACATAGTAAAATTAGAAGTAAAAAAATGAGGTCACAGTGTTCAGTTTAGACATATGTACAATGTTCGATGCAGAATAGACGTAGTTACCATACAATATACAATACTGTGCAGTGTACTAATATACAATACTATATAGTGCAAGGCATAAATGGAGAAATGGGACGAGGTGCAATTTAGGTACAATTCACAGTAGGTGTACGAGTTGTAGTGCAAATCCTTTATCAATAAATATAAAGTGTAAGTGTGTTTGTGTGATCTAAAGTGTGGAGAGTGGGTGCTGCAGTGTGTTGTTTGTTTGAGTGAGTGTGTGCGTGTGGGTGTGTGTGCTGTGTGCATCTGATGGTTGTTGCATAGTGATTATTGTTCGTTTAGCGATTATTGTTTGTTTATACTCCTCCCCCACAATGGAGTACGAACAGACACATCTGTAAACAACCAGCCCCCCCCCCCCCCCCCCCCCCCCCACATCGCGGGCTTTCACACAGAGGAATACAAACTCCAGCAAAGGACAAAGGATCACCCCCTCCCCCCCTCCCCACGCACGGCACAAACAACAACAACGCCCCCCCTCCCCCCACCACAGGACAGGACACAAATGAACAGAGTTACCTCCAGTGTGACAACATCGATCAGATTACCAGCAAAAATGGACTTCACATATTCCACATTAATACAAATAGCCTGAGACCTAAACTGGCTGAAATCAAACAGTTGTTTTTAAACGGTAAGGCTAACATATTGTGTTTCACAGAAACAAAATTAGACTCATCTGTACAAGATCCAGAGATTGAAATTGAAAACTACTCAATAGTCAGGAGGGATAGAAACCAGTATGGAGGTGGCGTCTGCGTGTATATACACAAGGATACCAAATACATCAACCGTACTGACCTTAACCATGATGAAATTGAAACTGTTTAGATTGAAATCTTATTAGACAGGGCGAAACCAGTACTAGTAGGCACAATATATAGACCGTCAGAACAGAGTGGCTTTTATGACACACTTGATGGGTGTTTAGCTGGGGTGGAGGGGGTAGAACAAATTCTTATTGGGGACTGGAACACGGATATGCTGCGTAAAGCAGCACCCGTCTTCAAGGCCTTCAGTAGATTTTCTGATCTGCACGGTTTCAGCCAGCTAATCACCCAACCCACAAGGGTATGTGATTCGACACAAACCACCATTGACCTCATTTTGACCTCTGACAAGTCCATGATCTCCAATAAAGGGGTGATAGCATGCGGGTTAAGTGATCATTATATGATTTTCTGTACCCGCAAAAAGCTAAAACAGAAGGCCGGCTGTCACAAAACAGTCACATCTAGAGACCTCAAAACTTACTCTAGCGAGGCCTTTAACCTAGAACTGGGGAGCTTGGACTGGTCAGATGAACTCAGTGGTACACAGGTTGAAGAAACATGGCTTGGATTCAAAACCAAATTCACAGCAATACTCAACAAAATGGCACCCATAAGAACCACCAGGGTTAAAAATTGCGCTGAGCCATGGATGCACACTGAAATACTGGCCGCTATGAAAACCAGAGACAAAAAATGCTCTGAACTTCATAAAAGTCAGACAAAGCTTTCCAAAAGCTCAAACAGTGAACTCCAAGCCCACGTGGTTGAACTAAAGATTCAAAGAAACAGACTAAGAAATGACGTAAACACCATGATCAGAACCGCAAAAAGAAATTTCATCAACGACAAAACTGAGGAAAACAAAAACAAACCCTGCACACTTTGGAAATTACTCAATAATCAACTAGGCTGCAGTAAAAAACTTAAAACCAGATTCTCAAACATAAACATAAAGACGGACAACACGCTCATCACAGACAAGCTGGATGTAGCCAATTACTTAAACATCTTCTTCACAAACATAGCCACAACACTGGTAAACAAACTACCCTCCCACTCAGGGCATTATGGGGTAGAACACATAGTAGAATACTACAAAAACTTAGGGGTCCACAAAGATGACTTCAAACTTGAAATGGTAACAACTGATGAGGTACTCAAAAAATTGAGCGCCCTCCAACCTAACAAGGCCACTGGCCATGACAACATCCCCTCCAAATTCCTCAGAGACGCAGCAGCCGCCATCACCCCAGTCATCACACACATAATAAACCTCTCTATAAAACAGGGACACGTCCCCAAGGACTTCAAAATTGCGAGAGTGACCCCTCTGCACAAAAAGGGCAGCAAATTAGACCCAGGCAACTACCGCCCTGTTTCTATTCTTACCTCCATCTCGAAAGTCATGGAGAAAATAGTCTACGAACAGGTCGAAAAGTACCTGGCGGAAAAAAATCTAATCTACGAATTCCAATCTGGCTTCAGAACGTCCCACTCCACTGACACATGCCTCCTCTATTTGAACGACCACATCAAACAAGAGGTGGACGCGGGCAAATACTGCGGCATGGTCATGCTGGACCTACAAAAGGCCTTCAACACTGTCAATCACTCCATTCTGATGGACAAGCTAAAAGCAATTGGTTTTGATAGCTTATCAGTGAGCTGGATGCAATCCTACCTGGAGGGGAGAGAACAGATGGTAGAGGTAAACGGTACTCTATCCCCCCCCCCCTCACAGTGAGCTGTGGTGTTCCACAAGGAAGCATACTAGGACCGCTACTCTTCCTAATTTATGCAAATGACATGTCGTCAGCCTGTGACTGCAACTTGTTCCTGTTTGCGGACGACTCAGCCCTGCTGGTCTCTGACAAGAACAAGTTGCAGGTTGAAAAAACCCTCAGCACGGAACTAGGCAAAATCTGCATATGGCTCGCTGATAACAAACTATCATTACACATGGGCAAAACAGAGTCCATTCTCTTCGGTTCAAATAACAAACTCAGCAAGACCGACGGCTTCTCAGTTACAGTGGGTGACAATATTGTCACAAGGAAAGACGAAATTACCTACCTGGGTTCCATCCTAGAGGCAAATCTTTCCTGTGACAAAATGGCATCCAATGTAATAAAAAAAGTCAACCAACGAACTAGATTCTTGTACCGGATCTCCTCTCTGGTAAACAAGAATACCCTGAAGACTCTGGCAGGAGCACTCATTCAAGGGTACTACGACTATGCGTGCACCTCATGGTACCAAAGCACCTTAAAGGCGCTTAAAACAAAATTACAAACATCACAAAACAAACTGGTCAGACTACTACTTGACCTGAACCCCAGAACCCACCTCACCCCTGCCCACTTTGACAACCTAGGATGGCTTAGAGTAGACGACAGAGTACAGCAACTTGCAATGGGCCTGGTCTACAAGATACACTATACGACCGGGGTACCCATGTACATGTCAAAATACTTCCCAAAGGTCAGTGAATACCACAACCACTACACCAGAGGAAGCTCAACAAATCATGTAAAACCCAGATTCGGCTCAAACAAGGGACTAAACACGTTTCGCAATTATGCCACAACAATGTGGAACGCCCTACCCAAAGCTGTAAAGGAATGTGAATCACTACCCACATTCAAAACCGCTCTTAAAGAGCACCTACGGGAGGCTGCAATTCGAAACTGGCCACCGTAAATGCCCAAAACCCCCACCACCTCCTAATAGACAGTCTCCTCCCCACCGCATGTATATATTTCCTCCCCGCCGTATGTATATTTCTCTCCCACCCACCCACCCCCTCCTAATGTACAGTCCCCTCCCCATCATATATACTCTGTCAGGATCTAGGGGTAACAGTACTGTATATTTGAATACCGTTTATGTCACAAATGTATCAGTACTAAATACCTATATGTCCCTATGACATAAATGTCATGTATGTTGTGTATGTCATAAATGTCTATATGAATTGAAAATGGGGGACCCTGATGGAAACAAGACAAACGTCTTTCTCAGGTCTGCATCCCCTTAACAATTGTATGTATTGAGCCGTACTGTATTGTACCCATTCTGCAATCTGTTAAATAAAGTTTTCATTCATTCATTCATTCATTCAAATAAACCTGAACGTTATTGCCATAAAATACAACATAGTTTGTTTCTTTACCTTTCTTTGAACGTCTCGAAAAAAATGGCAAAATTCTGTACTGTATCTACAAAACCCCCTGTAAATCATCTGCCCTTTATTAATTTGCTTTGCTTGATTTTTTTTACCCATTGTCTCTACCTTTACCATCCCCCCTTGTCTACCCCCTCCTTCCCCTTCCTAGCTCACCTTAACATCCGGTCACCCCTCCTCTCTCCTTCACCCTTAAATAAATCTGTGTTAACTAAGTCTATATTTGACTGAGTACATGTCGTGAATTTATCTAAATAAAACAACAAAAAATTTACCAAATGATAAGACAAAATGCTGATTTGCAAGAAGGAGCAGGAAAACACCATGTTGATTGTAAGAGGTTGAGACAGTGACTCCCCCGACCAGATGGCAAAGGTCAATAAGGTCATAAACGGACCCCTCCAGGCTATATTAAGATAGGGCAGGAAGGAGGTATGTACTTTAGCTACAGAGGAAACAAAAGCTTACTCAAAAAGGACCCATTTTCCCCCACCGGGCGAACCTATTTGGTAATAACAGACGGAGGAAGGAGATAATTATCTTTGAAGAACAGGAAGACAAACTGAAAATAACAGTTGAGATCAAAGGTGACACTAAGCTAAAGCAATTTCCAGGTTACAACTGCAGCTGCTGACTAAGGTCCAGAGGTCAGAGATATGACACCGACGGTTGGAATCTCCCTTACACATCCAAGTAGCATGCCACCAGTTAAAATAGTGCAAATCAATAATGTACTAAAAAGTTATCTGTCGTACAAAATTACATTAGATAATAGGTTTAGCAAAACCAGAAAAGTTGATAATAAGTGAACCAAATACTTAGTGATCAAAATAGAGCTACAACCTAGATTACAGATTACTTTAGAATAGACAATACAAACAGTAGGATGTAACATTAAATAGACAATTACATGAGTTACAATATGGGCATAACTTAAAACTATTAGGATAACGGTAGTCACAATAAGGAATAAAAACTCTTAATGCTAGAAGATAAAACTATACAGTATTGGTCAAGGGTTAATCAAGAAACAAAGTATTCTAATGAAGGACGTATATGGGTTATTATCTGGGCATCGAGAGCCAGTCTGTTTCTCCAATCTAGACTGTGTAAACATTGTGTCACAAGAAACATGAGGAGGTGTTACTCATTGAACGGATTCCCTAATAAGGTAACCACTAACTGCTAAAACAGCCCGGCAGATTCTATTGTGAAAATGTGGTGTCAGCAGACCAAGGCTGACATGTCAGGACGTGTCACTAACAGACAAGTTCCTACTAGAAGGAATTTGGCCAATGGGGAAGCCCGATTGTGGGAGTGACGTCACTAGACAGGCAGGGGAGAGGTCTTTTTCTATCTCATTAAAAAGGGCAGGCGAGGGGACAGAGAGGATCCGGGAGAGCGAGACACACACAGGCGGAGAGAAGTATCCTGGAGAGAGACTGTGACACTGACCTGGAGATGGACTGAGAGACCGGCCTGGAGACCTCGAGAGCCGAGCCGGACACCCACAGAGCCACGGAGACACCCGATGATAGACGATCGCCTCGCAGCAGGAGATCCTGCCACCGAGAGTAGACGAAACCAAGCGCTCCCAACCCGCTGAGGATCCGAAAGCAAGGTTTCCTTGGCGACCACCACAAAAAGAGGCCGCGTGTTGTCATGGGAAACCAGAGAGACAACAATACAATCACCGGAGAAGAAAGCTCGGATCGGCCCTAGCTGATCAGATCATGGACAGACCTGCCACACCAAAGAGACGATGTACTTGTTTGATTCATAAGCTGTGGTTTATTAAGAAATAGAAATAAACACACCAGTTTGTTTTATTCAGACCACCTCGTCCGCTTCTTTCCTTAATTGAACCGAACATCTGAAATACCAAACAATGCCGAGGAGAAGGGTAAAAGACTATACGATCACAGAACTTAGATATAGGTATAAATGAAGATAGTTTACTTCAATTTGGTGCCGAGACCCGTGCTGCATTCGACCAAAGCCGGTTGAAGACGACGAAAAGCTACTTCTGGAAAATGGACCGAGAGATTTTCGCCCTCATCGAAGCCCTCTACGACTGAATGATCGTCACCACTTCAGCCGAGGACAGCGAGCGGGAAGGTAAGTAATGATGGTGCGTTTAAATTGGTGATAGTCGAGCAGTCTCGCCATTGGGGTTGCTATAGGTAAGAATGAATGGTGTAAATGGAACAGGATAATGTTGGTGTCGGAAGAGCACCGGGGTCCAGGGTTCACAACCTGGCTCTGGTCTCAGCCGCACACCAGCGCTGCACTTAGAGAGGTTAGGGTATAGAGGATGTTCGGTTAGAATACCTGATTGGTACAATGCCAGGTGTGGTAGGACTAGTCTGGGTAGAATCGATGATATTGTGATGAAGAAAAGGGGCGCGATCCGAGTGAACGGTACAGTAGTGAGGAGGCGCAAGGGGAAGTGTTTATGAGCCACTGTGGAGCTATAAATAAGGAATTGTTCAGGGAAACAATTGAAGGTCTGGGGATAAGTGACGTTTTTGGTTTATGAACGGGTTAAATGAAGCGCTGTTCGGAGGAACAGGAGTACCATTGTGGATTTCAAGCCCTTCATCGAACAGTATGGTGACTACCAGTGAGGAGAGGATATAGATGTCTGTATTTGGTTCAAATCGCGCTGACCAGGAGGGTATTTTCATGCCAGTCCGCTTAGCGAAGCGTCTCTTTTAGACTCGGCGCACAAGGCAGACGAACGTTGGAAGACGTTCCACGCGAATCTGTCTAGACGTGATCCGACATCGTCTGCTTATGATTCACCTTTGGATTGAATCTGGGAAGGTATCGACTCGTGGAGGAGAGAGAATCGGAGAAGTGGGGTTTGTGGTCAGAACGGTGAGGATTGGCGAGGCAGACCACCACTTAATGCCGACAAGAGGCCTGCAAAGACTCTCCACAGAGTGACGATATGAAGATGGAAAGAGGGGTGGGGTATAGCGGGGTAAAAATATGTGTTCTTGGAAAATATGAAGCACTTTGAAGGAAGGAACTGCGCTTGTGATGGGAACATGGGAAAGAATTGTGTGAAATGGGCGAGGTAGGAAATGCGCTTAGAATGTATGTGGCCAAATGAATAGTATGCTTATGAATAGGACATTGTTTTGCTAAGTATATATGTTTGAATGGATGTATGTTAGAAGCTATGAGTGAATGCCAATGTATTTTTTGTATTATTGTAAAACGCTGGTGAACAAGGCGGTGGCGGAGAAACCGTAACACTGTCCGTGGGAAGGGGCATTTATTTAGCTGCTGGCGTTAGCCGAGGACGACAGGACTAACGTGTGGACGCTGTGTTGCGTTATCGAGTGAATTGAATGAATGGCAAGAGTGATGGAACTGAAATGATGTGTGAGGCTCGTTCAAATTTTTCAAATCGGTGGTGTTAAGGTCTGAATTTAATGTAGAAGCGATCAGAATAAACTGAGTTTTTGGAGCTGATGACGTCACTGGGAGCGTCTAGGCTTGGGGAGCGTTGGATTTAAAATACTGTGTATTTCGGCCAGGCGGGGCCAAACGGGTGAGCGTACTAGAATAAAGATAATGATATATGTTCTGTGAACGGGGGCTAAATAGGATTAAAGTTATGTTGCGGGGTATAACAGGGGTTGTGTAAACGTTGCGATGTGTTGTGCCGCTCGGATCAACAGGATAATGGGCCGTTTAGGAGAAGTTATGTTGGATGCTAAGCTAAGCTAATGGAGCTAGCAGTACTGAGCTAACGATGCTAAAATGCTAAGCTACTTGTGCTAACAAATGCAGCATGATTGAACTCTCGGGGAATATCGCGTGTTGCTACTATTGGTGGCTGGCACGAGACCTTGGAGAGGCGTGGACAGGGACTTCCGGTGTAGGGGGTTCTGGGGATTGTGGTTTTATTATTTGACGTCAGGTGGTTGTGCTGCGTGGTGACGCACTTGCGGGGGAGGGTGTGGGCGCCTCCTGCAGGACGTTGTGAATACTGTAGTGCAATGGAGGTGATGAACAAACGTTCCAGCGGAGGGCGGTGTTGCCTCTTTGATAGTTACACCTCTCCTTCACAGGTGAACGGGGGTGCAGTAGCGGACATTTTGTGGTTATTATAGGTTTTAGGTAGCGACAATTTTTGGGAATTTGTAATTCTTTTTATCGGTTTTTCCAGTTGTTGATGACGAATGTATATACTTGTTTAGTTATCGATCTATATTTGTTGTGGGCCCAGTATAATGGCACTAGTGGGATAGAAATTTGATGGGTGTGTGAGTTTGTTTGTGACTTTGGTTAGGGTAGTTTGTTCAAATGATAGGCTGCTGATGTGGATGACGGGTTGGGACATGTAGACGGTATGTGTCAGTCTGCGCATGCGCGCTGCGGTCGGTCGGCGCAAGGGGGATGGACTGTGGGCTTTTGATAAGGCAGTGGACAGTGAAGGGCTATAGGGGGCGATGTTGGACGAGACTAGTTGGAGTGAGACGTGTGTGCTGTGCGGGACTTGCGTGAAACCCCCCCCCCCCCCCCCCTTTTTTCTCCTCTGTCTCTTCCTCCCTCTTTCACACTCTCCCCTCCCTGCCTACCTCTCTCCCCTCCCTCTCTCCCTCCCTCCCTCCCTGCCTCTCTCGCTCTCCCCTCCCTCTCTCCCTCCCTCCCTCCCTGCCTTCCTCCCTCCCTCCCTCCCTCCCTCCCTCCCTCCCTCCCTCCCTCCCCGCCCCTCTCCTCTCCATCCCTCTCTCCCAGCTTGACTTTGTTGAAATGACAGGTTCGCAAAGGAGGTTTTGTTCAAGATAGATTGCCTTTGTGGTGGGGCTTGGAGTATTGGTTATATTAATGTAGTGTTTACTTTCTAAATTAGGATTACATGAGGATAAATAAGTTAACTCCATGCAGACTCTTTTAGTCTGATTAAAGTTAAGGTTTGATTTAAGTTAAAGTTGGCAGCAGATGATGGAGATAGTGTTTGAAGTCCTGTGGGTTAACTGGACCAGGCAATACGGGGAAGTCTACTAATTAAGTGTAGACGGTTTTGGTTATAGTTAATGTTGAATTGTGAGCCCCCCCCCCCTTCCTCCCCTCAGTCCCTGTATCCCTGTGTCCCTCCCTCCTTTTTCTCTTCCCTCCGCCCCCCCTCTGTCTCTCCTTGTATTTCTCCCTGTGATTCTCCATCCCTAGCTTTGCGGCATGTTGTGGGTTATTGGTTGTGGGTTTATTTGAACTGCATTGTTATTGTGTATGTGAGGTAGGTACCGGATGGGCGCTGGCCTGTCTAGGTGCAGGTGATGGTAGGATGAGTTGTGATATTCTTTGTGTAATGGAGCTTGGGGTGTTTCCGTTCAGGTTCGAAACTGGAGGGAGAACGCTTTGGGCTGTGAGTTGACGGTTCTTTGTGTATTCAAGGAACTGGGAGGATATTGCTGTGGGTATAGTGCAGGGGTCCATGAGTTTAATAACATGGACAAACTGGGCTATATGACGGTCTGGGTTTTAGTGGTCTAAATTACTAAAAGTTTATTGTTTTCCATGATTGGTAGTTGGGAGCAGTGACAACACTAAGGTATTTTTTTAGTGTTGTGAGGGGGAAGTGGTTGTGTGTAAGAATGTAAGTGTGTGTGTGAAGATGAATGAAATTGATGTTGTATGGAGCGTGTGAAGCGAAAGGTTAATATTACATTTAGTCAATACGCTAAACGGTCGTTTAAAGTATGAAATAGGGTCAGGATGAACGGATTCATCAAAGCAAAAAGAAATTGGAACGGATGAAGGACCAAGTTTACAGAGGTTATTAGACAATTGATAGGCGTGGGACTAATGATTATGTTTCCCAGAGAATCAGGTGAAAAGAACACACAAGAGATTGGAACCGCCAGTGTAACTGAGGGGTACAATTCCCTGACTGTATTACTAGATATGATACTTACTACCACTACCTTTGTACTTAATATTCGGCCACCCAGTACTCGGCATAAATATATTATGATGAACACTGTCACGTAGATGAAACGGATCCAACACAAATGTACGAATTAGAAATAGGTCTTTATTTCTACACAGCGATGGTGTGTAGAGCAAGCACTTAATCAAATCAATCACATTTATGAATGGGAATTAGTATGCACTTTTATGGCAAGAGTATTCGTCGGTATATCAATAGAGAATGTCCAATCTCTGAAGGCGCAGGTGGTACATATACGACCTGGAATAGTTTAAGGAATAACAGCAATGATACTTTAATGATTATATACTGGACACACTAGGGGGGGTTAATCCGGTCGCTTGTAAGCCGACAGGAGTAGGAAGGGGGGGGGGGGGGGTAGAATCCGGCTGCCTCATCCGGCCAAGGGTATCCCAGGTGAACCCACTGTAGTGCCGTTCAATGCGCCGGCGATCCTTGGACCACAGATGAAAGCAGGTGGACTCTTTGTGGGCCGGCTTCCTCCGGTCCACGGAGGAGAGACGTGAAGCGACCTCGTCTTGCAGAGCGTCTCCTCACCTTGCGTCCTCTCCAGGGGGGGGGGGGTTCCAACACACGGCAGTGTCGGGGGTCTTTATCCATGGAATAATCAAAGTATACAAAGCATAATCCGTGCCTGGGAAGGCGGGCTGTCGTCGGTAGAATAATCCGGTATACAGGTCCACTCGCTCGTCGGCTCTGGGGCTCCTCGGGTGCAGCTTCACGTGGGGTCAACCACCCTGGATAAGCAGCCAGTGCTCTGCCCGAAACGATGGGGTACTGACTACGGTAGTATTCTCACCGCACGAAGCACTATATATTAACAGACTATTATTAGCTTAATAGACTACGTCCAACTCGACGATATAGTGCCAAATATGACTATTCAAATATTAATATACACGATGTCTCAATACCGATGGTAGGCGAACTTGGCCTTACTCCCACACGTGGCGTCGCGGGGAGGCTTTACGTCTGTGACTCTATTGGAGGGTAAGAAACTGGACTGAAAAGAAAGTCCTACTTTAGTAGCGCAGTATATATACGCACTATGAACAAATAGTCCCATTAGTGGTGCGGTAGTCAGATTCCTACGCGGAACTAGGACTTGTTCGTACATGTGGAGCGGTACGTTTGAACTGGGTCTGAGGGGTATGGCAGCCTGGCACCAAGATCTCGACCAATAGTAGAATGGAGACTATTATGGGATGTTCAGTAGGCTAGAATGGATATTCAATGCATATTGTACAAGGAATATACAAGGGATATCAGGGAATATTAGAGAATATACAAATACAATTAAATATATATATATAAATAAATATATATATTCGGTTTAATCTGGCCCTTCACAACAGCCAGTGTTCCTGTTGGAGGAACGGACAAACACAAGATAAGCTGTATCGTTATATTCACGCATATACACCAAATCTCTCTAAAAAATTAGTATAGTGTTGCCCGACATTTCCAATGCATAACGAATAGTGGAAATAACAGGGAAATGCCACTGATGTTAAGTTGGATGTTTTTGCTTTGTTTCTGCACAGGTGCTCGGCCGAACAGTTGGAGCTCTGACGATCTCGATAACCAACTGGGGAAAACGGCTATATAAGCCTTGGTATAAGTATGAATGATAAGCCAGTTATCAATCCTTGTCTGCACAGTAAAAGTTTGACAGTGTGAGTGGTTTTAACTCAAGTAAGTAGAAATAGTTTTAGAGACGGAGAACTTGTTTTTTCAAACGGTTATTGCAGGAGTGTTTGAAAGGTGGAGTGAATGACTGTAACATAGGAAGTTCACCTTAGTGGAACATTGATAGGAACAACTGAAGTGTTAGATGCAATAACAATAGAATAACAAAAACAAGGGTAAACAATCAGACTGTTTCAATAACCTGTAGTATTAAAAAAATAAAAATAAAAAATAAAAAAAAATATAGAAATGGCCCACGGAAGTTATGTCAATGGTGGGAGAAAGCCGAGAGCCTCTGCAGACATTTCCCAGATAGACTTTACCAGTGATGAAAATCTGATTGATTGGAATAGGATGGACTTCTCTCATGTGACCAGTACGATAGAACGACTTGAAATGTTGACTTTGGTTCCAATACAGGGGAGAGAACCAGTGACAACGGTATTACTCCAACCAGAACCAATCCATGCTGGGGTGTCCATTGCAGGCGACTGCAGTTTTACCAAGGGACAGAGAAAGAGACTGAGAAGAGCGGCGTTGTTACAGCAGTCCCACGAAGTCCACTCTGGCCGTATGGCTGGAACTGAGACCGACAGCAGGTATGGAACTATACACGAACAGTTTCTACAGCCCACCTGTTTCCCATGTCCAGTCGTCCCTCGAGACCAAAGCCGGGATGAGAGGCATGGGCCGGTGACGAGGGGCCAGCCAGCAAGGGCCAGGGTGGAGGAAGAGGAGAGGATGACGTGCCTCTCTCCAGAAAGACAGAGAGCGTTTGTAGAAGCGTTCGAACGACATGAAAAGGTTCATCGAGACTTGAGGAAGACAGAGCGGGCGTTTGGTCAAGCCGCACACGAGATGCGGGGACTGGAGCAAGAACTGGCTGAAAAGAATGTACTGTTGAGTGGTACAGTTCGTGATGTCATGCTTCAGGCGTCTGACCTAGGCCGCCGTGATCAAAGAGTGCCCTGTGCTCCGTTGCCCGGACAGGGAACTGGGCCGCGACAGGGTGAACAGAACCGCAGGAGGGGTGAGTTTCCAGGCCCCTCCCAACAAGAAAAGGCCCGAGGAGAGGCAGCAGAAAAGGACAGGTATGCCCCTCTCTCCTCCAGGCAACAGGACATGCGACCAGAGGACGGGAGAGGGGTGGACCTGGGGAGAGCTGTGGGATGCCAGCCGAGAGACTGCTGGGGTCGTGGTAAACTGGGACCGCCTGGATGGCCGGCGTCAACTGTGTGCTGGCATTGTGGGGAGATCGGCCATCTCGCTCGGTCATGTGACAAAGGGTGGCGGGCTCGGCAAGGGTCCAATAGACGGCGAGGGTCCAACGGACAGCATGAGTTCATCAGAAAATAGACCTGCTGGACTTGCAGAATGTTGGGTCATTCTCAGAAGGAGTGTAAATAGGTTGTGTCTGCATAGGTCATAGGTTGATTAAGAGCGGAGCGGGAATGCACGAAAATAAAGCTGAAAATGCTAGAGAAAATGGAGTTATTGATAAATTAAAATGGAAAATGCGACTGATTAGAATAAAAATAGAGACGAAGGCACATAGATAAGGTTAGAAGGTTTGATTAGGTGTGCGAGTTACTAAAACGGTTTGGAAGACTAACAAGGGAAAGTTGGGGCTGTAGATGGGATGAAGTAACTGGAAATTGCATGGGCTAATCGTACTAACAAAAATGATGGTTTTAAACAGGAACAATGGAACATTTAATATTAGACAGAGTTAAAAACAAAGGACCATTTATAGTGGTGATTACATACTTGATCCAAGGGTGGTCAAGGAGACTTAAAAAAAAAAAAAAACACAACATTATTATTTCATTACTTATTTTATTTCTTTTTGGATTTTAATTTTGCTGTCTTAGTTTTTGCGGGGGTATTTATGCCTCTAGATGATAGTTTGATTCTGTTGGATGGGTGTGTAGCATGAGGGCACTCACGATTTTTGTTTATTTGCAATTTTCTTTGTTTTTGTTTGACACTATTTTTTTTTAGGAACTGGCTGGCTGGGAGGGATCTCTCGCCGGTCAGGGATAGCAGGTGGTGGTGACACAGCGAGACTGGTAGGATGTCTGATAAAATGAGCTGGAAACTGTGAATGGACGGGAGCTGGTTCATGGTTTGTTTTCCGCTCATTAAGAGTCCAGATGTAGAGTCTGGGGGGTTGTGTCACGTTTTGGGATATGGTGAGTGTTGGGGAAACGTGTTTCTCTGTCTATAGGTAAGCTCTGTAGGTTTTTGGTCGCCATTGGCCAAATAGTGTTCATGTAGGGTGCAGACATGTGAATTTGATGATTGACTTATGGGTGGCTCTGCACCGGCTTGTTGAAGGCTGGCGGAGTGTGTGGGATGTGTGTTTAAAGGGACTGTGGTTTGTTGCCATGCACATAGGTTCTGTTGGTGATTGGCCTCGTCTAGAGCTGGCTGTGCGGACCGAGGAGCTGTCTGGAAACGAGGTATTGATAGTGAAATAATGGTTATTCCACTTTCAAGGGTGGAGGTAGTATTGTGTTGAACTTGAGATATTTGATCTAGTAAAATAGTACAGCACAAAAAGAAATGAGACAAAGGTGATTTGATTGAATGCTAACTTAAGAAGCCGTGAAAAATATAGATAATTAATTTGGAGAAAAATGTATTGTCAAAATGCAGAACAGTAGAGATGTATCTGCGAAAATAAAAGTTTCCAATCTATTGTGTGTTTGTAAATAACAATCCAAAATGCAAAAAGCACTAAAACTCCAAGCCTGCTTGCCTCAACGACTACCGCCCTGTAGCTCTCACCTCCATAGCCATGAAGTGCTTTGAGAAGCTAGTAAAGGGCTACATCTGCTCCTCCCTCCCCATCAACATGGACCCCCTGCAATTTGCATACCGCCCCAACAGGTCCACGGAGGACGCCATAGCCCATGTGCTGCACACAGCAGCATCACACCTGGACAAGAGGCAGGGGAACTATGTGAGAATGCTATTCATCGACTACAGCTCGGCATTCAATACCATAGTCCCCTCCATACTCATAGCCAAGCTCAGGGACCTGGGCTTGAACTATGACCTCTGCCAGTGGGTCTTGGACTTCCTGACTGGCAGACCCCAGGTGGTGAGAGCAGGCAACTGCACCTCCTCATCCATCACCCTCAACATAGGGGCCCCCCAGGGCTGTGTTCTGAGTCCCCTCCTCTACTCCCTGTACACACACGACTGTGTGGCTCAGCGGAGTAGCAATACAATCATCAAATTTGCTGACGACACAGTGGTGGTGGGCCTGATCTCTGCCAACGACGAGAGGGCCTACCTGGAAGAGGTCAAGGTCCTGGCGGGATGGTGCCAGGAAAACAGCCTCTCCCTGAACGTCAGCAAAACAAAGGAGATGATTGTGGACTTCAGGAGGTCGGGGGTCAAGGACTACAGCCCCCTCAGCATCGACGGGGCACCGGTTGAGAGAGTCAACAGCTTTAAGTACCTCGGAGCCTACATATCCGAGGACTTGACATGGACCACACACATTGACAGTGTTGTGAAGAAGGCACGACAACGCCTCTACTTCCTCAGGCGCCTAAGGAAGTTCCAAGTCAGTCAGAAGATCCTTAAGAACTTCTACTTATGTACAATAGAGAGCATCTTGACTGGCAACATCACCTCCTGGTTTGGGAATAGCACTGCACAAGACCGAAGCAGACTACAAAGAGTGACACGTTCAGCCGAACGCACAATTGGAGGGGGGCTCCCCACCCTCCAGAACATTTACAACAAGCGTTGCAAGGGCAAGGCTAAGAGAATCATTAAAGACTCCAGTCACCCGAACAACTGCCTCTTTGAACTGCTGCGGTCAGGCAAGCGATACCGGAGTCTCAAGGCGAGCACAGAAAGACTCAGAAGAAGCTTCTATCCCCAGGCCATCAGACTGCTAAACGAACAATGAACACTACACAACAACAACCACCAAACGCACATAGCACACACATCCACACGCACACACTCACTTTAAACAGACACACTGTAGCACCCACTCCACACACTTTATAGCACACACCCACTTTAAACAAACACACTGTAGCACCCACTCCCCACACTTTATATTTATTGATGAAGGATTGCACTACAACTCGTACACCTTACTGTAAATTGTACCTAAATTGTACCTCATCCCATTTCTGCTTTGCACTATATAGTACTGTACATTAGTACACTGCATAGTATTGTATATTATATGGTAACTCAGAACATTGTACATATGTCTATACCGAACACTGTGACCTCATTTTCTTCTTCTAAATTACATGCTATACTATGTTATTTGATACTATCTTGTCTAGCACAGTCTCTGGAGCGTAACAGTAAGAAGCATTTTGTATGAAAGTATTCTGTACTTCTGTATGACAACTATTAAAGAAACTTGAAACTAGACAGAGGGAAAATCGTTTCCTTCTGTGGAAAATCGGAGCAGTACCAAAAACTGCATACAACAAAGAAGAGGCTGTGGTTAGCACAAAATACAACAAGAAGAAAAACGGTCAAAACGAGTTAGTAGTAAAGACCTCAGGAGGTTGGAATAGGGATAAATGACAGGGAGGAAAGTGAAGAATAATTGAGGCCTCAGTGGTCTTTTCAAGGAGAAGAAATGATTTATGTTTGCTTGTTTGAATTTCCCTCGATGTTTAGAGTGTTAATCTTTTATTGGTATGATGTATTAATCTTTTCTTGCAGAGTCAATTACACAAAACAGACACATTGAAGCTAATTACATGGATAATGTATAGTCATAATTGAAATAAGCTGAGAATGTTACGATGTTCTTTTTGTATAAAGAAACGGACCTAGAACTGGATGTCGTATTAATAACTGATAATGTGTATAACTGTGCAAAGAAGAAAAGGTAGGTGAAATGATGAATTTTGTAACTGTACAGATGAAAATGGGTTTGGTAGTTCGATTTGTGTAAATTTTGGATTTTTTTGAAATTTTAGAAAATATTAGCAAAAATTATAATTATAATTTTAATGTTTAATTTAGAACATTGGTGCTATATAGTGGGTTATAAAACCCACTAAGGGTGGATTGTCGTGAATTTATCTAAATAAAACAACAAAAAATGTACCAAATGATAAGACAAAATGCTGA
The DNA here is from genome assembly GCF_963971535.1 of Notolepis coatsorum. Lineage (NCBI taxonomy): Eukaryota > Metazoa > Chordata > Actinopteri > Aulopiformes > Paralepididae > Notolepis > Notolepis coatsorum. The sequence goes on from NC_140175.1 coordinate 101,444,915, forward strand.
TTTGCAAGAAGGAGCAGGAAAACACCATGTTGGTTGTAAGAGGTTGAGACAGTGACTCCCCCGACCAGATGGCAAAGGTCAATAAGGTCATAAACGGACCCCTCCAGGCTATATTAAGATAGGGCAGGAACGAGGTATGTACTTTAGCTACAGAGGAAACAAATGCTTACTCAAAAAGGACCCATTTTCCCCCACCGGGCGAACCTATTTGGTAATAACAGACGGAGGAAGGAGATAATTATCTTTGAAGAACAGGAAGACAAACTGAAAATAACAGTTGAGATCAAAGGTGACACTAAGCTAAAGCAATTTCCAGGTTACAACTGCAGCTGCTGACTAAGGTCCAGAGGTCAGAGATATGACACCGACGGTTGGAATCTCCCTTACACATCCAAGTAGCATGCCACCAGTTAAAACAGTGCAAATCAATAATGTACTAAAAAGTTATCTGTCGTACAAAATTACATTAGATAATAGGTTTAGCAAAACCAGAAAAGTTGATAATAAGTGAACCAAATACTTAGTGATCAAAATAGAGCTACAACCTAGATTACAGATTACTTTAGAATAGACAATACAAACAGTAGGATGTAACATTAAATAGACAATTACATGAGTTACAATATGGGCATAACTTAAAACTATTAGGATAACGGTAGTCACAATAAGGAATAAAAACTCTTAATGCTAGAAGATAAAACTATACAGTATTGGTCAAGGGTTAATCAAGAAACAAAGTATTCTAATGAAGGACGTATATGGGTTATTATCTGGGCATCGAGAGCCAGTCTGTTTCTCCAATCTAGACTGTGTAAACATTGTGTCACAAGAAACATGAGGAGGTGTTACTCATTGAACGGATTCCCTAATAAGGTAACCACTAACTGCTAAAACAGCCCGGCAGATTCTATTGTGAAAATGTTGTGTCAGCAGACCAAGGCTGACGTGTCAGGACGTGTCACTAACAGACAAGTTCCTACTAGAAGGAATTTGGCCAATGGGGAAGCCCGATTGTGGGAGTGACGTCACTAGACAGGCAGGGGAGAGGTCTTTTTCTATCTCATTAAAAAGGGCAGGCGAGGGGACAGAGAGGATCCGGGAGAGCGAGACACACACAGGCGGAGAGAAGGATCCTGGAGAGAGACTGTGACACGGACCTGGAGATGGACTGAGAGACCGGCCTGGAGACCTCGAGAGCCGAGCCGGACACCCACAGAGCCACGGAGACACCCGATGATAGACGATCGCCTCGCAGCAGGAGATCCTGCCACCGAGAGTAGACGAAACCAAGCGCTCCCAACCCGCTGAGGATCCGAAAGCAAGGTAGCCTTGGCGACCACCACAAAAAGAGGCCGCGTGTTGTCATGGGAAACCAGAGAGACAACAATACAATCACCGGAGAAGAAAGCTTGGATCGGCCCTAGCTGATCAGATCATGGACAGACCTGCCACACCAAAGAGACGATGTACTTGTTTGATTCATAAGCTGTGGTTTATTAAGAAATAGAAATAAACACACCAGTTTGTTTTATTCAGACCACCTCGTCCGCTTCTTTCCTTAATTGAACCGAACATCTGAAATACCAAACAATGCCGAGGAGAAGGGTAAAAGACTATACGATCACAGAACTTAGATATAGGTATAAATGAAGATAGTTTACTTCATACATTCTTAGCTCCGGTTAAATTCTTCCACAGTCTTAAGATGTGGTCAAGGTTTATTGTACTTTCTGTTTTTCTGTAAAAATGTACTGAATTGATTTTGACTAAATTCACAACTTCAACTCTTATCTATTGATTCATATATTAATACTTTTTATATAAATAAAATGTCTTTTAGTCATTTTATTTTTTTCTTTTTTTTTACATTTGTTGTCCTCTGCTATTACAAACACTGGGTGGACATTCCCAGGAAAATCATCTGGCACACAGGAAGGGATATACGTTTTATGTCACGTTTTACCATGAATCGATTATAACCAGTGTTGTGCAAGTTACTGAAAAATAGTAGTTACCATTAATAGTTACTTAATTTCAAAAGTAACTCAGTTACTTCACTGATTACTTACACCAAAAAGTAATGTGTTAGTGTGAAAAGTAACTTTTTAGTTACTTAAAAAACTAAAACAACATTATTTCAATCGCTTGAATGTGGTCAATCTCACCAGCAATGACATTGTACGTGTGCCTACCCTTTATCCTTTTACAGGCCAATGCAGCTTTCTGACATTGTAAAGTAGTGGGGTTTATCCAGTGAGATGTTATCCCGAGGAAGCCTTTGTTGTGGACGGACCAAATGTCTACGGTGGTCGAGATGTAGTCCAGCCCCTCAAACCTTTTCTTTAGCTAATTTTCCATTTTTTGTATGAGTGGGATGAGTCCGGGTCTTTAGCGTCAGACTCAGCTACTAGCTTCGTTGAAGCATGTTCTTTCTCCTGGTGCTTCAACAGATTTGAATGGCTGTTTTGGGCAGTAGATAGGATCTTTGAGCCAAGTCACAATTTACATTTAACTAAAACGTTCTTTTCTTTGTGCTCGACAAAAGAGAAATAGTGAGAATATCTCCATGTGTAAAAACTCGACTTAGTGGGCGCCGCCATGACAGTCTAGACTAGAGTAAACACAAACATGCCCACAACGTGTCTCTGCATGTGACACAGGAGTCAGGACTGTGCTGCAGCTCGCTACCACTCGCCAATCTACATAAAAATAACACAGTCACGTCATTTAGTAACAGTAATTGAGTTACTGAATTAAAAAAGTTATGCGTTAGAGTACTAGTTAGTTACTGCCAAAAGTAATGGCGTTACTGTAACACGTTACTTTTAAGTTTGTAACGAGTTAGTCCCAACACTGATTATCACCAATAGATGTTGCCAAATGTGGATATTGCAGATATCTATACTATTTTAAAACTGACCTCATCATGGTTATTTGAGATTGCTAGCAGATTACCACTTTAACCATGACCTCATCATGGCAATTTGAGATTGCTAACAGATCTTGTATCTCAATGGGACTTCCTGGTTAAAATAAAGGTTAAATAAAAAATAAAGAATTACCACTTTAACCATGACCTCTCCATGGCTATTTGAGATTGCTAGCAGCTTGCCAGGCTATTCACTACATCAGTAGCTCTCAACTGTTGAGACGGTTCGCAAACCTCAAATTGATATGCATTACAGTACGACCCCATTTAATACAAATTTCTCTCAGGGACCCCCATCTGAGAAGATGGTTATTGTTAGAAATGATCAATAAAATAGTTTCCCCATAACTATCCTATCATATTGTAGTTAAGGACAGTGGAGGGATAACTATCTGAATAGTCATTCTTTATACACTCTCATCAAGTTGACTTCTAGGCAACTAAATAATAGTGAAATCAGAATGTTTAATGGGCACCCCCTAGAACCCCCTCAAGGTTGCCTGGGGGTCCCTGGATCCATGTTGAGAACCACTGCACTACATAATAACCACTTTCTTACCAGTATGATCCTCCAACTCATACAAACATCTATAATACACTCCCAACTTGCCTACAGAGACAGTATTCAGAGAAACACATACAGATGCAGCACTCAAAAATCAAACCTCTCCTGCGCATCTGCTGCTCCTCTCCTGCTCATCTCCCGCTCCTCTCCTGCCTCTCCTGCTGTGATTTTGTGACTCCTATTTCACACCTCCACTGCCTCCCACAGGCTGGGGAGATTTTCATCTTAAATTTGTATTCGTCCCAAATGTCCCAGCTCCATCCGATTCCTTAGCTTTTTTCACTCTTTACTTATCATGCATTGCAACCAGGGCTTGACATTAACTTTTTGGCTCACTAGCCACTGTGGCTAGTGGTTTTCCAAAGTCACTAGCCACTCAGCATTTTCACCAGCCAAAAATCCCCACACACGCCGATCATAACCCAACAATGGTAATAATGTGATTATTAAAATGGACATGTGAAAATGGGCTCCAGACTAACTTTTTTCACCACCGTGATGAATGAGAGACCTCCTCCAATGTACAGTTTCTACGTCAAATGTATACACTCTTTTCTGGACACTTTTTGTATCACAAACAGTACTGTATTGCAAATCTGGTATGTCATAAATGTATAGATGTAGCAGTACTGTCTATCTGTATGTCGTGTGTGTCATATGTTATAATGAATTGAAAATGGGGGACCCTGATGTAAATAAGACGAAAGTCTTTCTCTGGTCTGCATCCCCTTAACAATTGTATGTATTGAGCCGTACTGTATTGTACCCATTCTGCAATCTGTTAATACAGTTTTCAATCAATCAATCAATCAATCAGAGAGAGAGAGAGAGAGAGAGACAGAGAGAGAGACAGAGAGAGAGACAGAGAGAGAGACAGAGAGAGAGACAGAGAGACAGAGAGAGAGACAGAGAGACAGAGACAGAGAGAGAGACAGAGACAGAGACAGAGACAGAGACAGAGACAGAGACAGAGAGAGAGAGAGAGAGAGAGAGAGAGAGAGAGAGAGAGAGAGAGAGAGGGGGGGGGGGGGAGAGAGCGCGCATAGGTTCTAGGTTGAATCAATTGATGAACAATGTCGCCGTTGGAACGTTTCATTATAAGCGTCTTGCAAGTTGCAACGCTGGTTAAGATATGAAAATACTTGCCAGTAGTGTAGCATTAGCCATTAGCTAGCTTACTTACAGAGACTTGTGGAGGTTGTAGGCAGCTGTGTTCAACGAGCCTGCCAGCTTGATTGGCAGAAAACGGGTCCATAAATGAACGACGGCGCGACTCAGTGTGAAAATAACTTTGAAGAGAGGTTTCAGGTTTCACCACCTGTTTTTTTTGTTTATTCCGTCATTCAGCATCAGGGGTGATGATCAGAGCCAATCAGAGGCAGATCAGGGCTGGTCTTTGCATAATGAACGTGTTATAGCCAATAAAAAGGCAGAGATTTATTTTTATTTTTAGAACGCACATGGCCACGGGGAAAAAGACACTAAACACACACACATGAACACACACACATACACACACACACATACACACAGACCTTTAAGCCACTAGCCACTGGGGCGGGTAGAATGACAGAGGTACACGCCACAGGGGAATTCTACCCGCATCTGGCGGGTGGGCAGGTGCCAATATCAAGCCCTGATTGCAACACTAATATATGGTCAGTACCCCAAGTCAGACTGCCCATATACAAATTATCTTGGGGGTCTGAGGGCAGTAGCCACTGACCCCCTCCCTGGGGAAGCACTTAAGTTAAGTACCCTCCCTTTGTTCACGTTTAGACCCAGCCACCAGCCCCCGAAAATTAACACCTGAGTGCTAGACTTAAGTGGCACAAGCAGCACACAAGCAGCACACAAGCAGCACACAAGCAGCACACAAGCAGCACACAAGCAGCAGAATTGGTTTGATTTTTGAGTGCTGCATCTGTATGAGTGCATGCTTACCAACTGTTTCACCTGTTTTATAGCAACACTACTATCACCGACATCTAAGAAGGGAGATCCCCCCTTGAACGGCCCTTCTAAAGTGTCTCTCCTCCAAATTGCCTGTGGTGCATTTTTTCCTATTGCTAGCTTTTAGTGAGTTTTTCCTTACCTTCGCGTGGGGTATGTCTGGGAGTGTTGCATTCATTTATTTTATTTATAAAAAAAAATTTGACTTTATAGTGTTTTTGTTTTGTTCTTGATTTATTGTGATGTTTCTTCTTGACTTGTTTAAAGAAGACGTATCCAGCCCATGGGGACATTAACATGTGTTGTCGGGCCTTACAAATACATTTGATTTGATTTGATTTGAAAAATGTTCCTATACACAATGTAGAAAGAAAGAAGAAGGTAACTTACTGTGCAGAAACTGTGGGATTGTAGCTGTGGTGGTGACTGGCTGGAGATGGACTGGGCACGCCGTTCCTGAGTCATTAGAAAATACATCTATTATAAACCTTGTGTTTTTAACTTTTTTTATATGATTGAATAAGAACAGCTATTCCCTACAATCATATTGTTAAGGCCTATTTATTTATTTGCATTTACAAAAAAAATTGCAGATTGGCAGAAGGGGCATTATTGCAATTTGACATTAATGCTTCTTAACACTAGCACAGCCATGGAGAAAATGACACTAATTCCCGCCGGGAACGGGTCAGAAGACCCGACAGCCTTTAGAATGGAGATGGGAGGGAGAGAAGGGAGGGCCGGTCAATGAGGGAGGGAGGGAGGGAGAGAGGGAGGGAGGGAGAGACGAAGGGAGGGAGGGAGATGAAGTGAGAAGGAGGGAGAGGGAGGTATAGAGAGAGGGAGAGAGAGAGAGAGAGAGAGAGAGGGAGAGGGACGGAGAGAGAGGGAGGGAGGGAGAGAAAGGGAGGGGGGAGAGAAAGGGAGAGAGAGAAAGGGAGGGAGAGAGTGAAAGGGAGGGAGGGAGGGTCAAGGAGGGAGGGAGGTGGCCGCTCAGCAGAAATAGCTGAAATAACGTTCTAATTCCATTTTCCTGAAGTCATTTTGAAATTTCAGAAACCGTGCCAGATAAAACTGGTACTTTTAGGAAAAGTCATTGAGTGACAGAGCTGGAGCTCGACCGAGTGATGAGGATACATTTAGTCATGTGACCCCTTGTCGGCTGTGCTAGTGTTAAATGTCTGGAGGAAATACTGAGGAGCTCAGGGTCCTGAAGAACATCAAGGAGCTCAAGGAAAGGGTGGGGATGAACAGGCCCGGACTGGCCATCGGGAGCACCGGGAGTTTTCCCGGTGGCCTGGCCTGCACAGATACAAAACAAATAATTATTATATTAAAAAAAAAAAAACTTTTGCCATTGTTTCTAGTTGTGGCGGCGCGATAGTTAGATAGCCTAGATGGGTGGGGAACAACCAGGATTTCACTGTCTGCGACAGAGTTGGAGAACTATCTCTCTTGACTCTCTCCCTCTCGGGGCTCACACACACACACAAATGGAGCCGTGCTGCCGCTTGTGATTGGTGGAGGCGGGACCAGGCAATACAACTGATTGACAGCGGAGGCGGCGAATGGAATGGCAGATGGCTTTCTGCAGAATAACAGCCAGGCAGTGAGCCAGGTAGTGAGGGACTCGGGAGAGATACAGTAGAGCGAAAGTCAATTAACGTTGATGTCAAGATGGACAGTGGAAGAAAGAGAAAGGGTGGAGGAGAGAGGGATAAAACAAAGAAAAAGAAAGGACCTTACAGCAGATGCTGCTAAATCCGGCAACATTTATCAAATGTTTTCTTGCACCAAGGTCAAGGAACCAGCAGGTTAGTCAGTGATAAAAATAAACATGTGGATGTTAGCTAGCTAACGTTACCATGCAATGCATCATCTCCCCTGTCAAAACAAAAGCCCAATGTTAAATCTGCCAAGAAACAAATAATTTACCCCTTGTGTCTGAAAACTAAAGGGGGACTAAATTGAAAAACGCCATAAAAAGATTATATGTTAAAATAATTTCCCACTTTCTTTTCCATAAATATTTTATTCAACTTCAGATTAAAAATGAAATACTCCCACTTTTCTGAAAGGAGTTGTTAAATCTGACATTACAAAAAACAATATGTGGTGGTTATGATCGGGCTGAAGTTGAATAAACAATTTATGAAAATCCAAGAATCTGATCAGACACAAGGGTTAAGTTGTTGTTCCCTTTCTAATTTCCTCAAAAACATCTTTCTAGTTAATGTGATCAATATTATTTGACAATTGATGCTTTTTGTTGGAAATTTCAGTCAGTGAGCTCATACTTTGAGCTCATTTTATAGTTAAAATTATTGAGACAATGCAATCTTCTGTCTTCGTTGTGCGATACATGTGTCACTATTCTGGCAGTGGCTACTGTTATTATAGTATTGTAATGAAAGGTCTGTTATTTAATGTTTGTGTAAAGGGCTATTTAACAATTGATGGGTAGTGCATCAGTAAACTGAATATGGTATTGTGCTCTTGCTCAATGGTATGAATATGGTATTTGAATAGGTGGAGAGGGTTAACTGTAACAACAGTTTTATTTGAGTTTCATAACAGTACATTGTACTAAGCAATTGTTGGCTCATTAGTTTGTGATTCACATGCACTAAAATTCACCAGAATGCAGGAAATTAAGTCTTTGTAACTAAAAATGTCCTGGTGGGGGACCCCCCGCTTAAAAAGTGGCTTGACTGGGGCTATATTTCGCGCTATATCTCCCGGTATGAATTATTTCCCCAGTCCGGCCGTGGGGATGAATATCACCAAACCAAACGTAAGTTCAACTGTGTCATCATCACTGCCAGGTCACAGTACAACCCCAAGCTGGAGAATCAGTTTGCCAACGACTCACACAGTTTAGACTCTCTCACACACACTTCTAAACCCCAGCTACTAGGACAGAGCGGCTTAGGCTCAGCTTCTTCCCCCAGGCCATCAGAGCCCTGAACAATGAACATTGAGTGCCACAGAACACTGAACTATCCACACACAAGCACAAATGAACACACACACGACACGCACGCTGTGCACGCTCACACACTAGCAGCCACTTAACACTTTAACATGAGCGGGCACACACCAATGCTGCACACTTATGGCCAAAAGGAAAGGCCACTTTAAATTAGAATAACAGGAACAGTGTATTGCACTACCAAAGCTACCTAGCATGTCCTATATGCTCTGTAAATAACTATGTACAGATACCGAGATGTCACACCATGTTACCTGTTACCTGTTTATTGCACAATGTTGTTTTTTATTGGATTCTATTATATGTTGTAACACTGTATTGCACATCGTTGCGGGAAAGACCACCCGCATTTCATTGTATACTTGTATGCCGTGACAATTAAAACTCTTGACTTGACTTGACTTGACTAAAATGTGGGGATGCTGCATCTTTCTTGGAAGAAAATAAATATAATGCTCACCCAGTTACTGACTGAGCGACAAAGCAAATGGGGAAATGGTCTCCCAGGTCCTCTTGAACAGGAGTCCATCTGATAACATACTCATCATGTGTGGTCCTGTGCTTGGTGATGTTAAGAGGTCCACTGATGAGGACATCATATACTCTGTATACAAAGATGAAACAAACATGTCCCGATTTTATTATAATCACTGACTTTTTTGTATATCTGGCTTTCTAAATGCAGATATTTGCCTACATTGAATTGAATTGAATTGAATTGAAAACCTTTATTTATCCCCGAGGGGAGATTCAGGTGTCCTTTACAGCATTAACAGCATAACAGCAATTTAAAAACAGCAATTAAAAAACAGTTTATACATAACATACATAACATACACTTATTAGTTGTTAAAAACAAGATGGACAAGTACACAGGGATAAAAAATAGCTAAAATAGGACTAAAAAGAGCTTAAAAAAGTGGTGAAAAAGAAAAAATTTGTTTTTACGATTAATTGCGAATATTTTCATGTTGAGCTATAGATGAGATCCTTCCTTCCCAGCCCTTCCCAGAGACAGTCGCATTTCTCTCCTCTCCCCAGGCTCCTCAAGGCCATTCCTACTGCCGCCTCTACTGCTCCATGAAGCTCTGTGCTTCGTGCCGGTTGCCGGACTATACTCAAATCAACTCGAAATGGATCTAATCAGTGGATTGCTTATTTTCGTCAAGAAGCAGAATAAGGCTAACCCTCTCTGCCTCTTGGGACATCATAATCGGGCTACCAACTTAAAGACGTGGTCATTTTTGGATTATCGAAGCTTTTGGACTGCAATAAGAAGATTTTGGATCTGTTTACCGCGGACCTACCAAAATGAACTGATTAAGACACTTGGACACTTGGACTAATGCATTCAGTCATTTGGACGGAGTTGTTAAAACTCACTCCACTCAAATCAATAGAGTTATATTTCACTCTACTCAAATCAAATTTAAAGTGACGTGGCTGGGAGAAATGTTGCCAGTTCAGCCAAAACAAATTCCTGGACCAAGGTCGAACCAGGGAGCTGCTGGAGTCGAAGGCCCTCTGGCAGATAAGAGTGGCAAGCGGCCCCGCCCACCCCCAATCCCTATACCCAATCCCCCCTCCCGCGTGTACGCCCGGCGCCTATCCCACGTGATGGTGACGGCAGCCGACTAGTACGCGTGCTGGAGGGGGGGAGCCTAAGACTGTCTCATCACCAAAGTCCTATCCCCCAGCTGACGGCATTGTAGTTAGTGTCATAAATCCCCGCCCCTCCCGTTGCTGCAACTGTGGTTTCTGGACAATCTCTCCTCCCTCCCTCCCGCCTGGCACAACAACACCCCGGTGTTGCTGCAGCCGACAATCGCATATGGTGTCTCAGGCATTCTGTAGTCGACATGTGTCAACAAATGTACATGCCTGTTTGAATTTATGGTGTGCCATTGTTACTGTAAAAAATTTATGATTGTGATATGATGTTGTTAATGAGACGATGAGCTGTATGTGTATGTCACTGGAATTTCCCCGTGAGGGATTAATAAAAGATACCCTTATCCTTATCCTTAGATTGTGGATGAATACGCACAGAAAGGTACACCATGCAAATAGTAATGCTTTATTTGTTTTAAACGAGACGATTTAGAAATGGTCAATGGGGAATTACATTGCGTTTTTAAGATGGTGGACCGGCCAGAAACAGCAATAACGTAACCACTACACCTCCCTATTTCCCTTACATTGCGTTTGTAGCTTGTGCTTTGACTCTTATCTCCACCTCCTGGTTGACTTCAGCATGGAGTTGCTCCCCATTTCTGGGTGTTAAGTGCAGGAACTTGGGAAAATATACTCCATCAACGCAAGATGGAGCAGCTGAATCCACTGCAATTCAAATGAAGATAAATGTAAACACCAAGATGCATGTTTCCCTGCATATAACCAGTAGCCTGTGTAAGCCCTAGCCATATTTTCAGAAAATTACAAAAGTACATACCTAGGTAAATGGAAGATTTCTCCACTTCTACAAGGTTCATTTGCATGTTTTTGGTATCTAGGGACATCTATAAACCTCAGGGAATGTATTCCCAGTGTCACATATATTGTGTATGTTACTATGCATGAGTAAATTGTAATGAACCAAAGGAGAATATCAATTATTATTATTATACTTTTTTTCCATCTTTCACAGTGAATAACACTATGCTAACATTGACCAGAATTGCCACTGAGCTCATTCAGCACCTTCTTGAGATCAAGTGTACAAAATATCAAAGCATGATGATTTACAGGAGGTTTTGTAGATACAGTACAGAATTTTGCCATCCGGACACATGGCCATTGAAATATGAATATAGAATATAAAATATCAGGCCTATAAATGACCTTATTGTGGCCAAGTCATACATCTATGAATTGGGCCTAATCTCGTCTTTCCAATGGCAGAGTTAAATCTGGATTTAGTAAACAGAAATGTGAGTAAACACGTATACAGTATGTGTGTGTGCCAGGAGTGCTCCTTATGTTACGACCCAAGGGCCGGTCCTGCTGACCGGCAGGAGAATAACATTGGACAGTGCTCTCCTCCTGACATTGCTCCCTCTGCTGACCTAAGCCCGATGGTGCGGTCGGCCATTTTGTGTTGGTTTGATATGGTTGATATGATTTGTAATATTATGTTATGCTGGGCCATCCCTGTCTGTGTTTGATGTTACACCCCTGTTGAGTTGTTGTGTGTCATTGCCTTAGTGTCTAGTTGTGTTTAGTGTGTCATGGCCTTAGTGTCTAGTTGTGTTTAGTGTGTCAGTGCTTTTGTGTCTAGGTTGTGTTTGTGATTCTGTGTTTTGGCCTGGCCCTGCCAGGTGTTGATCGTTATTAATTAGTGTTAGTATTTAGGTGTCTGTTTGTTCCTCACTTCCGGTGGCGACATTCTGTAACGCTTGGTGTGCTATTGAAGATGAGAGCACAGTTAGCAGACAAGGGAGAATGAACGTAGGCAGAAACGAGGAGCGATGCTTGAAGAAGGGTGTTTACTTCTTATCCAAACATAAATACAAAACAACACTACTAATAACACAATGACGGAAAACAAGAAAACGACAGAAGTATACAGGACTCACTAGACATCAACGGGGAAGGCAGGCACGACACGGGGAACACACAGGATACTGGAGGAATGTCGCCACAGGAAGTGAGGAACAAACAGACACCTAAATACTAACACTAATTAATAACGATCAACACCTGGCAGGGCCAGGCCAAAACACAGAATCACAAACACAACCTAGACACAAAAGCACTGACACACTAAACACAACTAGACACTAAGGCCATGACACACTAAACACAACTAGACACTAAGGCAATGACACACAACAACTCAACAGGGGTGTAACATCAAACACAGACAGGGATGGCCCAGCATAACATAATATTACAAATCATATCAACAATGTGCAACCAACACAAAATGGCCGACCGCACCATCGGGCTTAGGTCAGCAGAGGGAGCAATGTCAGGAGGAGAGCACTGTCCAATGTTATTCTCCTGCCGGTCAGCAGGACCGGCCCTTGGGTCGTAACACCTTATGCATCCTCACCAAGCCACCTGCATAAGCTATAGATTTATATAGAATTTGTTGAACTTATCCTTTGTGTCTATTGTCATTTGTGTGAACAGTAAGATGAGCAGTGGCATGTTTGTTCACTGGCTCCTACGATGTGCGTGTAATGTAATACATAAATAAAACCAACAATAAAGAACAAGACGGTATATGGACTATTAGTCTATTCCACTATAGCTATATCCGTGAGATTTGGTTGAATTCTTATTTATTTATTTCACAATACCTCGTTGAGTCATGACTATAATGCAAAACATAATTGTTAATGATACAAATTTTGTTGTATTTATTATTATTATAATTATTGAATTCCAAGGATGTCTGTAGAATCGACATGAATGTAATCACCATGATTTCACCCAAATTAAGCCCTTAGAAACACGGGCACACACTAGTCTGTCCGACTTATGACTTAAATCCTGTTTGTAGCTATGAACGAATCTGTAAGGGTCCACAATTCCCAGGACTTTTCTCCCCTGTCTGTACTCCTCAAGAGCCCCCACCTTTTCACATTCTCTCCCATGGTCTCCCTCCACTCATGAACAATATTCCTCCGCCTGCTGGACAATTCTAAACATTGCACCTTGTACATTTATTTCTGCTCAAACTGTCTGTCTTTCTGAGTGTTCTCACCATCCTGCTGTCTATCCCTGTGTACCTCTTGCCCCTTGTTTTCTCTTGTCTGGTATAGCTTGATTATTGTCTTTAGTGTTTTGTCCCCAGTATGTTTTGTGATTATCAGGGGTGTAAAAAGTACCCAGAAATTGTACCCATTCTGCAATCTGTTAAATACAGTTTTCATTCATTCATTCATTCATTCATTCATTCATTCATTCATTCATTCATTCATTCATTCATTCATTCATTCATTCATTCATTCATTCATTCATTCATTCATTCATTCATTCATTCAGTAAAAAAAATAAAAGAGATACGAAAAAATATATATAATCAGATCCTCATCCAGCGTTTACTTTCACAGCATCTATAGTGACTACTAGTATCATCTCATCTCTTCACTATCTATTTTTATAAAAAAATTTGTATTGCAAATAAAAATATGATTGATTGTTTGATAATGAGGGGTGAGAGACGTTGAGTCTACGTGACACTGACGTCCAGGTCCAGGGGTCACTGTCAGGTCAGGTCAGGTGACCACTGATCGCGAGAATTGCACTTGCAAGTTGATCAAGTAGGCTAAGACTCGTCTCGAGTAGTACTGTATGATCAATTGAGACTGTGAGTGACACTCAAAAAACATGGATAAAAAAAGTTAAACGGTGGGAAAGCGGAGCTGCTAAGTTAAAGTCTAAACAGGAAAGGGACAGAAAGAGCGCGTTACTTCGGCAAAGCATACCAACTATCGCTACTTTTTTCACCCCGTCAGGTAAGGCTAGCCTGGCTAGCACTAGTAGCAGCAACGTTAAAGAAGCTGAGCCAGGCGCCGCGGGCAGAGAGGACAAGAATGCTAACGTTGTTATTATTATTGACGCTAGCGACAGAGAAGAGGTTCAAACTGACACAAAATGTTGATTTATTCATTATGATCTGTTTGAAAATTAGAAATATAGGCCTCTCTCTTATACATGCCTCCTCCTAATACAAGCCTGGTATCCACTACCGTTGAAACAAATACAAGCCGGGGTTACTATTAGAGGAATTACTGTATTCTATATATTTTTTAAAGTGACATATAAAAACGCCACTGTGCGTGCGTGCACGTGTGAGTGGGGGGGCCTCCACAAGAATCTGGCCCAGGGGCCTCTGAAGTCTTAATCTGGCCTTGCATTTGAGGGGGAGGAAACTGTACATTGGGGGGGTTGGGGTTTGGACATTTACCGGGGCCAGTTTCGAATCGCGGCCTCCCGTAGGTGCTTTTTTTAGAGCGGTTTTGAAGGTGGGTAGGGAATCACATTATTTTACGGATGTGGGTAGGGCGTTCCACATTGTTGTGGCATAATTACGAAACGTGTTTAGTCCCTTGTTTGAGCCGAATCCGGGTTGGATATGATTTGCTAGACCACGTGACATGTTTTCTGGATGACATTCTAATCACAGCGGAGTCTAGAGAGGACCACTTGAAGATGCTGGACGAGGTCCTGAGTTGTCTGGGGAGATATGGCGTCAGAGTGAAACGTGCCAAGTGCAAATTCATGCAGAGCAGAGGAGTATTTAGGGCACATGGTGGACAGTGAAGGACTCCACCCCACCAAAGAGAAGGTGGAAGCGATACTGAAGGCTCCAAGGCCCACAAATGAATCGGAACTCTGTTCATTCATTGGATTACTAAACTACTATGGGAGGTTCATAAAGAACCTGTCTTCCCTGTTACAACCACTGTATGCGCTACTGAAGAAGGACAGACCTTGGAAGTGGACAGCGGAAGTGTTCAAAAAGGCGACAAACCAGCTGTTAGAGCGTACAGCGGTTGTGCATTATGACACCAAGAAGCCAATGAGGCTAGCATGCGGTGATATCGCTAGGTGCGGTGATATCGCACATCATGGAAAATGGAGAAGAAAGGGCGGCTAGGTGGTGCAGTGGGCAAAGCGCTCACCACCAATGCAGGAGACGTTGGGTTCGAGCCCAGCTCTCCGCATTGCTATCAGCTTGGCTGGTCGTTCATACTAATACATTTGGCAGTATTAGGGGGTGGGAAGCTGATGGGTGGGGATCGGACGTTGTGGACAGCGACTCCTACAGGTCGGTTGGTGCGCCTGCGCAGCAGAATCAGGAAGCGACGGGGGCGGCGTGTCCCTCCCACGCAGACCCTCGCCGCTGAGAGATCGCGCTGTACAGGTGAAAATATGCGACGGCTGCTTCCTCGAGTACCGGAGGGGACACGTGATGTAAGGCTTCGTCCACATTGCAGCCAGATAGTGTAGTGGTTCAGACCCCTCCTCTCCTCTCAGACTCAGATAGTGTAGTGGTTCAGACCCCTCCTCTCCTCTCCTCTCAGATAGTGTAGTGGTTCAGACCCCTCCTCTCCTCTCAGACTCAGATAGTGTAGTGGTTCAGACCCCCTCCTCTCCTCTCAGACTCAGATAGTGTAGTGGTTCAGACCCCTCCTCTCCTCTCCTCTCAGACAGTGTAGTGGTTCAGACCCCTCCTCTCCTCTCCTCTCAGATAGTGTAGTGGTTCAGACCCCTCCTCTCCTCTCCTCTCAGATAGTGTAGTGGTTCAGACCCCTCCTCTCAGACTCAGATAGTGTAGTGGTTCAGACCCCTCCTCTCCTCTCAGACTCAGATAGTGTAGTGGTTCAGACCCCTCCTCTCCTCTCAGACTCAGATAGTGTAGTGGTTCAGACCCCTCCTCTCCTCTCCTATCAGATAGTGTAGTGGTTCAGACCCCTCCTCTCCTCTCAGACTCAGATAGTGTAGTGGTTCAGACCCCCTCCTCTCCTCTCAGACTCAGATAGTGTAGTGGTTCAGACCCCTCCTCTCCTCTCAGACTCAGATAGTGTAGTGGTTCAGACCCCTCCTCTCCTCTCAGACTCAGATAGTGTAGTGGTTCAGACCCCTCCTCTCAGACTCAGATAGTGTAGTGGTTCAGACCCCCTCCTCTCCTCTCAGACTCAGATAGTGTAGTGGTTCAGACCCCTCCTCTCAGACTCAGATAGTGTAGTGGTTCAGACCCCCTCCTCTCCTCTCAGACTCAGATAGTGTAGTGGTTCAGACCCCCTCCTCTCCTCTCAGACTCAGATAGTGTAGTGGTTCAGACCCCTCCTCTCCTCTCAGACTCAGATAGTGTAGTGGTTCAGACCCCTCCTCTCCTGCTCAGACTCAGATAGTGTAGTGGTTCAGACCCCTCCTCTCCTCTCCTCTCAGATAGTGTAGTGGTTCAGACCCCTCCTCTCCTCTCCTCTCAGATAGTGTAGTGGTTCAGACCCCTCCTCTCAGACTCAGATAGTGTAGTGGTTCAGACCCCTCCCCTCCTCTCATTATTTCAGCTGGTGCGCTATTGTCACACAGAGCTGTCCAATAGGCGAAGCAAGATGCTTTTTCTGCATTCATATAACTAGAGTTATACTACATAACTATCGGTTTGTTGAACTACTTGTGTGCTATTTTGAGTCCCCCTTGGGATGTCCAGAGGATGAGGCAGGCACATTGAACACACTGTCTGACTGGACGTTTAATCTAGTTAGAGTAGATAATAGCTGTTGTTTTGCATAGAAACAGTTTTTTCTTCCAACATGGAGGACAAATTGGCATTCTAAACCGTCTGCAACAGCCCTCATCTATCTACTCCAGAATATAGGCATACCGCCTGGTGGAGATTTGTGCTCTACTGAGCGTACTCTATTAGTTAGAACAGTAGTTATTTCATAACCCTATTTATATGATTGGACACTTGCATGCAATTAGCGCACACTGAATTATGCACCTATCACTGGCCAGGGCGCCCACCACCTGCAGCATACTCAGATAGTGTGTAGTGGTTCAGACCCCTCCTTTCCTCTCAGACTCAGATAGTGTAGTGGTTCAGACCCCTCCTCTCCTGCTCAGATAGTGTAGTGGTTCAGACCCCTCCTCTCCTCTCAGACTCAGATAGTGTAGTGGTTCAGACCCCTCCTCTCCTCTCAGACTTAGATAGTGTAGTGGTTCAGACCCCTCCTCTCCTGCTCAGATAGTGTAGTGGTTCAGACCCCTCCTCTCCTCTCAGACTCAGATAGTGTAGTGGTTCAGACCCCTCCTCTCCTCTCAGACTTAGATAGTGTAGTGGTTCAGACCCCTCCTCTCCTCTCAGATAGTGTAGTGGTTCAGACCCCTCCTCTCCTCTCAGATAGTGTAGTGGTTCAGACCCCTCCTCTCCTGCTCAGATAGTGTAGTGGTTCAGACCCCTCCTCTCCTCTCAGACTCAGATAGTGTAGTGGTTCAGACCCCTCCTCTCCTCTCAGACTCAGATAGTGTAGTGGTTCAGACCCCTCCTCTCCTCTCAGATAGTGTAGTGGTTCAGACCCCTCCTCTCCTCTCAGACTCAGATAGTGTAGTGGTTCAGACCCCTCCTCTCCTCTCAGACTCAGATAGTGTAGTGGTTCAGACCCCTCCTCTCCTCTCAGACTCAGATAGTGTAGTGGTTCAGACCCCTCCTCTCCTCTCAGACTCAGATAGTGTAGTGGTTCAGACCCCTCCTCTCCTCTCAGACTCAGATAGTGTAGTGGTTCAGACCCCTCCTCTCCTCTCCTGCTCAGATAGTGTAGTGGTTCAGACCCCTCCTCTCCTCTCCTCTCAGATAGTGTAGTGGTTCAGACCCCCCCTCTCCTCTCCTCTCAGATAGTGTAGTGGTTCAGACCCCTCCTCTCCTCTCAGACTCAGATAGTGTAGTGGTTCAGACCCCTCCTCTCCTCTCCTCTCAGATAGTGTAGTGGTTCAGACCCCTCCTCTCCTCTCCTGCTCAGATAGTGTAGTGGTTCAGACCCCTCCTCTCAGACTCAGATAGTGTAGTGGTTCAGACCCCTCCTCTCCTCTCAGACTCAGATAGTGTAGTGGTTCAGACCCCCTCCTCTCCTCTCAGATAGTGTAGTGGTTCAGACCCCTCCTCTCAGACTCAGATAGTGTAGTGGTTCAGACCCCTCCTCTCAGACTCAGATAGTGTAGTGGTTCAGACCCCTCCTCTCCTCTCAGATAGTGTAGTGGTTCAGACCCCTCCTCTCCTGCTCAGACTCAGATAGTGTAGTGGTTCAGACCCCTCCTCTCCTCTCCTCTCAGATAGTGTAGTGGTTCAGACCCCTCCTCTCCTCTCCTCTCAGATAGTGTAGTGGTTCAGACCCCTCCTCTCAGACTCAGATAGTGTAGTGGTTCAGACCCCTCCCCTCCTCTCAGACTCAGATAGTGTAGTGGTTCAGACCCCTCCTCTCCTCTCAGACTCAGATAGTGTAGTGGTTCAGACCCCCCCTCTCCTCTCAGACTCAGATAGTGTAGTGGTTCAGACCCCCTCCTCTCCTGCTCAGATAGTGTAGTGGTTCAGACCCCTCCTCTCCTCTCAGACTCAGATAGTGTAGTGGTTCAGACCCCTCCTCTCCTCTCAGACTCAGATGGTGTAGTGGTTCAGACCCCCTCCATCATGCCAGTCTTGCTCAAGATAAATTACTAAGGGGAGTGGATTATCATCTCTTTATTTACCAAAAATGCATGATGTAAATGAGGCATAATATGTCAGTGGTTTATTTCAACTGTGGTGTGTGTGTGTGTGTGTGTGTGTGTGTGTGTGTGTGTGTGTGTGTGTGTGTGTGTGTGTGTGTGTGTGTGTGTGTGTGTGTGTGTGTGTGTGTGTGTGTGTGTGTGTGTGTGTGTGTGTGTGTGTGTGTGTGTGTGTGTGTGTGTGTGTGTGTGTGTGTGTGTGTGTGTGTGTGTGTGTGTGTGTGTGTGTGTGTGTGTGTGTGTGTGAGAGAGATAGATTAGAAGTAAGTTAACACAGGCTACATAATGTTTATTTCATTGATTGTGGCTAAATAGATGGCTTCTTTCAGTTCATATGTAAATTGTAAGGTAGTTAACCCATATAGAAGTTTAGGTGACTATCTGAGCCTAGGATTCAGCCATGAAGTGAGAATAGCATAACATATCAACCAATGAGCATAATAAGAATAATTACATTATAGATAACATTGTCCAATAAACATAGCAAGAAAATATTTTAATAAACAGAAATCCTTGATTGGCAGACACAATGTCACTGGGCCAAGTCTGCCAGCAATCACACACTCCCAAATACATTCACCCCAGGCACAGGAAGAGAGTACACAAGGCACTTGTAACTAAAATGGCTTCGGATATACTCCCAGTATAAATCAAAATAGAGATAATTGTTTAAGGTAAAGGAATACACAACTTATTTCCTCTCTCTTTCAGATGTAAAACCTGAGATGGTTTCCACTGCCTACCCGCCCCCCTCCCTCACTAATACTATGTGAGAGCCCCAACATCAGCCAACCACCATGGCACAAATAAAAGACATATATGGGCACATATATATGTATAATATGATTAGCATAACCGTTTTAAAGACAAAGAAACACCCACATTTCCATTTACACAGGTTTACATAGGTAATAATGAAGCATCGTTGATTGTCATTGTTGCAAAAGTTACAGGTTGAAACGACTGATTATAGATTTAAACATATCATTGATTACAAGTAATTTACTGAACTAATTTACTAAACTCCTTCTAACCATACAAAATGTCATTGCTTGCTAAAATTATACATGGTTTAGTCTTGTGTGGTCATACCTCTCAAATGTATGTCAAGAAACACAATTACTGATTGTTAATCAAATCTGACAATAGTATCTGAGAATGTTTCCCATCAAATTATTCCTCAAACGTAAACCATCCTATTTATTTTCAACTGATGGCATAGGTTGATATTTGACACTTGACATCTTGGTTTTGTAGATGACCACTGCACAGATCATGCCAACAGCAGCTAGAAGACATCCAGCCATGAATACCAGGTTCATGTTCAAATTGGTCACTAGAGGAAAGAAAAACACAAGTTCAGCTCAGTATCGTCAGAGGTCTTGAGAGCCAAGCAAAGCTAGTAAACAACCATTTTATTCTTGTTTCTAATTCCTGGTGTCCATAAGACAAGGTTTACGATTACCTGTGGTTTCATTTTATTCTTGTTTCTAATTCCTGGTGTCCATAAGCAGTGATGCTACAGATTACTTGTAAAAATAATCTGATTACTGATTACTCATTTAAAAAGTAATCTAGTTACTTTACTGATTACTTGATTATCAAAGTAACTAGGTTACGAAGTCGTCGTCGTCCCCCCTGCTGCTGCCACAACATAAGAATGACAACAGTTTCTTTTTTTAAATAATGCTTTATTGAAAGTGCATAATGTCATAAATCATGATTGGCTGCTCAGACAGGTCATCATGAGATGTCATCAGCCATCAGTTGCCATCCGCAAGTCACGCGTAACATGAATATCTCTCTCTCACTCTCTCTCTCAAGTAGCCAAATTACACTATAAAACTAACTGGATAGTTGATTTAACTTCATGCTGAAGCCATTCTAAAATCAGCTATAAACGTAAACATGTGTGTGAGGCTGTGAGCGTGCGTGCGCGCACGAGCGCACGTCCCATCTCTGGTCTAGCTGGCTGTACCCCTGGCTCTCTTATCATCAGCATTATGAGATAGTAACGCACAGCCACTTACTTAATCAGATTACTGGCTTGTAAAAAGTAACAAGTTAGATTACTATTTACTGAAAAAGTAATCAGATTAGAGTAACTAGTTACTGGCATCACTGTCCATAAAACAAGGTTTACAATGACCTGTGGTTTCATTTTATTCTTGTTTGTAATTCCTGGTGTCCATAAGACAAGGTTTACAATTACCTGTGGTTGCAGACGTCTTTCTCAGGCGCAGGGGACCCTGGGAAATGAAGTGGCTTGTAGTCTGGATGGCGGCCGCTCTCTTGCCACGATGATGATGCCGACCATTAGAAGAAGGAGAGCTGGTGCATCCCTGAGAGCACCTGGAGTTGGGCTCCCCAGCTTCACACACCATGACCGAACAGCTGATGTAAACCTTTAGTGGGCGTCGGTAAACCATCAGACTCACAGTAAATGCAGAAGGACTCTCTGAATTTGATTTCAAAGATAGATTTACATTTTATGAAAGCAGAGTTGAGGGCAGACCACACAAAGAAAAACTTCAAGCTGAAATCATTAGATTGAGCAATCATAGATATCACAGCATATAGGCTATTTGGTAGCATGATGGATAGTTTTTAACTAAAATGACAATTTCTATGTAGTAATTTGCTCCATCATATCTACAGAAAATGTATTTACCTGGTCATACAATCCAATAAATTTGAAGGCCTCCATTCCGAACCTGAAATATTTCGGGCTGGAGGGATAGACTTCAACCGTCTGGTCGATGATACACCTGGTAAAAGGAAAACAAAATTCATATTGGATGTTCAGTCCTTAGAATTGGTTTTACTTACACAAAACAGTTGAAAGAAAGATGTTAGCCTAAATAATGAGTCTATTAGGGACATTCTAACCTAACAACATGACACTGACTTTCATAAACAAAACAGTAGTCCATCAGTTACTGTATCTGTATTTACCCATTTTCTATGATGGGATAGACTGGGGAGTAGTTGGGAGTATCATATGGTGCAGCACTGCAGGACTCCACAAACAGCTCGGTTTCGTTGAGTGTAGACGTGGCATCTATCTCCATGTAAATCTTTTCCCCCACATCAAACTCCAATGGGTAGTAACTGGGATCAATTATTGGGCTAAAATGGTTGTTGCGGAAGAACTCGAACTGGTAGGTGAATGTACCAAAGCCTTTCTCCTTGAACGTGACATTGCTCCTGTGCACAGAGAAGCCCAAGGACACATTTCCCCGCTTGCTGTACTGGCAGCAGAACTTCACTTCCACATGGTGTCCCCTGGTGATGATTTCATTGATGTTGTTGTCAATGCTGGTGATTTCATTCTTGAAGTGAAGGCTATCGTCATCCTCCTGCAATGAAAGAAGTTATTCACGTAAGCAGTGCTTATGGTGACACTGCTGCTGAACAGAGCAACGCTAATCGTAGCTGCCATGTTGTCCCAGGCCCTGGGCCTAGCAGGTTCTTCTAATGGCCCATAGACTTTATTTTTTTTAACCTTTATTTACCCAGGGTAGGTTCGCTGAGCACAGATGCTCTTTTTCAGGAACGCCCTGTGTCCACCTCTAGGGGTGACTGCAGTGTTCCAAGACAAGGCTCCGCTTTTGCTCAAACTTTCTTTTCATATAAAGCCATCAAAGAACAGGCTGCTCCCAGACTAAAAAAACCCATCAATTTCATTGTTTTTCTTGTGAGTTCAAAAACAGTATTCTGGGTGTAACGGAGTTGATTGTGATTCCACTTGCCAAGGTAACTAATAACCAATAGAATAGTGTTTACTTTGTTCTAAGGATTCTCATTGGCTGGTCGGCGTTTCCTTGTGAGCTACTACACCAGTGTTTACGTAAGAGTGGTATCATTACAAGAGGAATACTGGATGTTATTATGATCATTACACAATAATTATCCAATCCACGTTTGTCTATTATCCACCATGGACCTCACTTCCGGCTACTACAATGTCGATATGCACGAAGATGACCTCTCTTTGCGCAGACATTTAAATTAAACATCAGGGATATCCTGACACAAACGCTTATGCACTGTAATTTAGTTAAGAGCGATGCACTGCTCTGTTGTTCTATAAAGTGTTGAGAGCGATGCACTGTTGTTAAGTTGAGAGCGACGCACTGCTCTGTTGTTCTATAAAGTCATTTAGAACTGAACTTTGTAAAGAAACTCAAAGTGTTATGAGCGATACATTGCTCTATTGTAAATGTAATTGTATATTTTGTATTGAACTATTTTGTCACACTGTTTTACTGATGTCTATTCTATTTTATTATTTTTAGTATTGCCTATTTTTTAACTGAATCAAACCACACTTTTTTACTCTCTTTGGTCACTACTTTTTTGTCTATTCTATTTTATTATTTGTATTACTGAATGAAACCGTAAACAGAGAGGCCTATTGGGATGTTAGATCCTAAATGTAAATGTGAAAAACTGTGATTTACCTTACATTGCTACCTCTTTTATTTTTTTACTGCTATGAAGCACTTTGAACTGCAATTTCTGTATGAAAAGTGCTATTATTATTATTATTATTATTATTATTATTATTATTATTATTATTATTATTATTATTATTATTATTATTATTATTATTATTATTATTATTATTATTATTATTATTATTATTATTATTATTATTATTATTATTATTATTATTATTATTATTATTAATGCTTGAGTAAGTAAATTGTAATGAACCAAAGGAGAATATAAACTATTATTATAATAAATTCTTTCTTTGACGGTGAATAATACCATGCTAACATTGACCATTGCCACTGAGCTCATTCAGCAGATCAAGTTTACAAAAAAGCTAAGCAAATTAATAAAGGGCAGATGATTTACAGTTTTTTTTTTTTGTAGATAAAGTACTGGATTTTGCCATCTAAACACATGCAATTTTAAATATGAATATAGAATATCAGGCCTAGGGTGCTCCAGTAGCACAGCATGTTACCGCGCTGCGTCGCGGGACTCCGTGCTGCGTCACGGATCTGGTTGACTCCGAGTTCGATTCCCGGACTCGCCGTCATTTGCCGAATGTCTCCCCCCTGCTCTCTCTCCCGTTTCACCCTACAACTGTCGGTCATGCTTGACCAGAAAAGCGATAAACGCTAAAAAATAAAGTTAAAAAAAAAAAAAAAAAATCAGGCCTATAAATTACCTTATTATGGCCAAGTCATACATCTATGGATTGGGCCAAATCTCCTCTAATGGCAGAGTTCAATCTGGAGTTAGTACCACCAGGCGCCCATAACAGGGCAGCAAAGACTGTGAATGAAATCTACTGTGACCTGTCGTACAGACCTTGTAAGTCGCTTTGGATAAAAGCGTCAGCTAAATGACAAAATGTAAATGTAAATGTACTGTAAGTACAGTTACTTTTTTGTAATGAAAAATACTCCGCCATTTTTCATCAGATTGAGACGCGCTTCTTTTCTAGACGTTCACAGAAAAGTAAAGAAACAAACTACGTTCTATTTCATGGAAATAAAGTTAAAATCATTGGTAAACAAACATAGTGCTGACAGTAATAGAGGCAAAAAGGCGTTACAGGGATAAGGTGGAAATTCAGAACAGGCTGATTCCAGAGGTATGTTGCGGGGCCTCAGAACGATGACAGACTACAAAGGCACCCCCCCCCCCCCCCCCCCCCCATGCTGAATAATGATATCTCCCTGGCAAACAAGCTCAATACCTTCTATGCACGGTTTGAGGCTGTAATTAACAACAGCCTACAGGCCACTGCAATGGCCTAATAAACTAACATACACTGTAGCACTCAACACTTTGATGAACATTGTTACTCAGCTGATAGAGTCGTGCCCTTCCTGATGACTTGTCATACAGAACTGGTAAGTCGCTTTGGATAACAGAACATGAGGTGAGAAGGACCCTTAAGAAAGTGAATACCAGGAAGGCAGCAGGACCAGACGGCATCCCCGGTCGCGTCCTAAAAGTCTGTGTCGACCAACTGGCCCCGGTATTCACTGACATATTCAACCTGTCCTTAGAACAGTCTGTCATCCCCACCTGTCTGAAAAAGTCCACTATTGTCCCTGTACCCAGAAAATCCATGCACGCTTGCCTTCAACGACTATCGCCTTGTAGCTCTCACCTCCATGGCCATGAAGTGCTTTGAGAAGCTAGTGAAGGGCTACATCTGTTCCTCCCTCCCCAACTTCCCACTCTCCAGGACATTTATAACAAGCGTTGCAGGGCCAAGGCTAAGAGAATAACAAAAAACTCTAGTCACCCAAACAACTGCCTCATTGAACTGCTGCGGTCAGGCAAGCGCTACCGGAGTCTCATGGCCAGTACAGAGACTCAGAAGGAGCTTCTATGCTCAATGGCTCTATGTAACAACCCATCATCTACATTCATCCACATGCACACACTCACTTTTAAACAAACACTCACCTTATTAACACTCACTTTTAATCTATTTATTAAAGAGATTTGCACTACATTCATACCTCATTTGCATTTGCACCTTACCTTAAAGTTCTGTACCTCACTGTCTGCATTTGTACCTCACTGTTTACTCATTTTTACTCACTGTACCTAGATTGTAATTAGACTGTACTTTAGATTGTATATTGTATTGTATATTCCTCTTTTACTTACTTTTTTACTTACTTTTTTTACTGTATGAAGCACACTCTCAGGGGCTCATACAGAACCAAGCATTTCACCGTAAAGAACATGTATTTTATTGTGACAAACAAACTTGAAACTTGAACTTGATACAGTATACACTTTGACTGCTGTTTTGATAGGGTTAGGGTCTTTACTCTTGGCTACATTTGAAAGAAAAACGCTACATTAAATAATACAGACTGTATTAATCTATTTATGACGTGAAATAAATCTCGTGCTCAAGGGGTTAAACATCGACGACTATGTGAACTATGATAAGTATGTCCAGCTCTTGTGGAAGGATCTGGAGGAAGCTATGGGAATAAAGCACAAGTCACTGTGGTCAAGCAGTTGAGGAGGCATGCTGACATCTGTTGAAGTTGGTGACCGGGTGTTGTTGCCCAACAAGGGAGAGCGTGGTAAACAATATTTCTGAACGGTGGGAGAACATCATCTACCATGTTGTTGGGATGAATGCTGACAGCCACACTTTTAAGATTCAGCATTCAGCACCTTTCTTATGTAAGGAGTTCTTAAATTGTGCCTATTATGTAGGGTGCTTTTATTGTTTCCTGTAATACATTGGATATGATGTTATTGTGCTTTTTATTGTAAGGTGGAAGGGAGGGGTGGAGGGTGGGGGGGATTGGGGCTTTTTATGACTGTATTCTTGTTTTTTGTATTCTTTGTACTCTTACTGTATATGACTGTTTTATATTGTATGTGTTTTTTGTGTGTATGTGTTAATTGTCTAGGACTACATATGCACACTGTACATGCACACTGTCCTTTTCATAAACCAAATAAACTAAACTAAACGAATGAACGCTTGTAAATCATGAAACAAGAAGCCTAATAGAAAGAGTGAATAACAGTACCTCGATCTGAGTGCCACAAGCATTGAGGGGGAAGACAGCGATGATATGAGTGCTATTGGAGTGGGTCTCGAGGCTGCAGACTGTGTTTCTGGGGTCACTGAGACGCAGGTGATCTTCATCAACTCCTCGGAATGACACTTTGGTCACCTCTACTGTCATGGTGTTCTCCTCGCAAATCACATGTGCTACAACTGGAATAACAAATATCACATTGTGGCATCTATTCCAAATTGTGATCCTTTTTATTTTTATAAACATGTCTAAGCTACAATATGGAATTCACCATTCTTTGCTCATCACAACTTCATTCACAGGGATGTTTTTTTTCAATTAATAATGTAAACAACCATTTTACAGCCTCAAAAGCCTTGTAAAACTCGTGTTTTGATGTCACGTGCGGCCCAGGCTAGAGACTGTTAGCGTTAGTGAATCAGGAAGAGGTTGAATGGGATTTTGCGATCAACTTCCACTTCTCTTGTGATTAGGACCCAAAACCATTGGCTATCTAGAACACTATTTACACAATCATACTGTATAATGCATTAGGATGCAATGATAATTTTTTACACAACTTGCCAGATCTAAACAATATCACTTACCGGTACTGTTTTTCGGCACAACCTCAACCACAACACATCTCATCTCGGACTGATAGATGTCGGACCTGAAACAAATAGACAAATATCACTACACATCAGACTCAACCACTGTACCACACACACAATTGTGTGGAATGGGCTCATTATTTAGTCGTTGAGTATAGTCCACACGGTCCTCATCATGTAGTGGTGGAGTCCACAAGGTTCTCATTGCTGGACTGTGTCAAATGAGGACCACGTAGATAAGTTCATAAATGAGTTAATCAACTTACTTTAACCCCTTAAGCCCGACGGAATTAATATCTTGTCATAAATAGATCAATACAGTCCGGGGTCAGTCCGGGGTCTGATAAATAGATCAATACAGTTTTCAAATGTAGCCAAGAGTAAAGACCCTAACCCTATCAAAAATGTATATTTTCAGCACTACGTTTGTTTACCAATGTATTTAAGTGTTATTAGCGAAATATGAGTTTATAAATATCTCTGCGCATCCCGGCGGATATCGGATGAATTAGATGCAAGGAAATAATGCCTCATGAAACCGTTGCAGTCCTAAGAGAGAGGAGACCCAGTGCTTTCGATGGACATCGAAATTTCATAAAACTACACTACCCAGCTCACACCAGGCTCTGTCAAAGCTGTTGAAAATATTCTTTGCGAAAAACTCTTACGTTATTTCCGTGATTATATCTCACGGGTCAAACAAACCTGAAAGTTATTGCCATAAAATACAACGTAGTTTGCTTCTTTACCTTTCTTTGAACGTCTGAAACTGCGTCTCAATCTGATGAAAAATGGCGGAGCTATGGACATTATAAAAAAGTAACTGTACTTACAGTCGTTTTCATTCACTGTCTTTGCTGCCCTGTAACGGGCGCCTGGTGGTACTAAATCCAGATTTAACTCTGTCATTGAAAAGAGGAGATTTGGCCCGATCCATAGATGTATGACTTGGCCATAATAAGGTAATTTAAAGGCCTGATATTCTATATTATTCATATTTCAAATTGCATGTGTCCGGATGGCGAAATTCTGTACTGTATAAAACCGCCTGTAAATCATCTGCCCTTTATTCATTTGCTTTGCTTGTTTTTTTGTACCCATTGTCTTTACCACCCCCCATTGTCTACCCCCTCCTTCCCCTTCCTAGCTCACCTTAACATCCGGTCACCCCTCCTCTCTCCTTCACCCTTAAATAAATCTGTGTTAACTAAGTCTATATTTGACTGATACATTCTTAGCTCCGGTTAAATTCTTTCACAGTCTTATGATGTTAAAGGTTTATTGTACTTTCTGTTTTTCTGTAAAAATGTACAGAATTAATTTTGACTAAATTCACAACTTCAACTTGTATCTATTGATTCATATATCAATACCTTTTATATAAATAAAATGTCTTTCAGTCATTTTCTTTTTTTAGTTTTTAAGATTTTCACATTTTACATTTGCTGTCCTCTGCTATTACACACACTGGGTGGACATTCCCAGGAAAAGCATCTGGCACACAGGAAGGGATACGTTTTATGTCACGTTTTACCATGAATCGATTATCACCAGTGTTGTGCAAGTTACTGAAAAATAGTAACTAATAGTTACCATTAATAGTTACTTAATTTCAAAAGTAACTCAGTTTCTTTACTGATTACTTACACCAAAAAGCAATGTGTTACTGTGAAAAGTAACTTTTTAGTTACTTAAAAAACAAAAACAACATTATTTCAATCGCTTGAATGTGGTCAATCTCACCAGCAATGACATTGTACGTGTGCCTACCCTTTATCCTTTTACAGGCCAATGCAGCTTTCTGACATTGTAAAGTAGTGGGGTTTATCCAGTGAGATGTTATCCCGAGCAAGCTTTTGTTGTGGACGGACCAAATGTCTGCGGTGGTCGAGATGTAGTCCAGACTGTCCAGCCCCTCAAACCTTTCTTTAGCTCATTTTCCATGTTTGTATGAGTGGGATGAGTTTGGGTCTTTAACGTTAGACTCAGCTATAGCTTCGTTGAAGCATGTTCTTTCTCCTGGTGCTTCAACAGATTTTAATTGCTGTTTTGTGCAGTAGATAGGATCTTTGAGCCAAGTCACAATTTACATTTAACTAAAACGTTCTTTTCTTTGTGCTTGACAAAAGAGAAATAGTGAGAATATCTCCATGTGTAAAAACTCGACTTAGTGGGCGCCGCCATGACAGTCTAGACTAGAGTAAACACAAACATGCCCACAACGTGTCTCCGCATGTGACACAGGAGTCAGTACTGTGCTGCAGCTCGCTACCACTCGCTACTCGCAGTATACAAACAATACTGTATTTGTAAATCTGGTATGTCATAAATGTCTGGATGTAACAGTACTGTATATCTGTATGTCGTGTAGGCTATGTCATAAATGTTATGATGAATTGAAAATGGGGGACCCTGATGTAAACAAGACGAAAGTCTTTCTCTGGTCTGCATCCCCTTAACAATTGTGTGTATTGAGCTGTACTGTATTGTACCCATTCTGCAATCTGTTAATAACATTTTCAATCAATCAATCAATCTACGTCAAATGTATATACTCCCTTTTCTTGACTCCTTCTGTATCACAAACAGTACTGTATTTGCAAATCTGGTATGTCATAAATGTATAGATGTAGCAGTACTGACTATCTGTATGTCATGTATGTCATATATGTCTATATGAATTGAAAATGGGGGACCCTGATGGAAACAAGACAAACGTCTTTCTCAGGTCTGCATCCCCTTAACAATTGTATGTATTGAGCCGTACTGTATTGTACCCATTCTGCAATCTGTTAAATAAAGTTTTCATTCATTCATTCATTCATTCATCAACCAATCTACATAAAAATAACGCAGTCACGAACCATTTAGTAACGGTAATTGAGTTACTGAATTTTAAAAGTAATGCGTTAGAGTACTAGTTACTGCCAAAAGTAATGGCATTACTGTAACACGTTACTTTGTAACGAGTTAGTCCCAACACTGATTATCACCTATGTTGCCAAAATATGGATATTGCAGATATCTATACTATTTTAAAGCTAACCTCATCAGGGCTATTTGAGATTGTTAGCAGGTTACCACTTTAACCATGACCTCATCAGGGCTATTTGAGATTGTTAGCAGGTTACCACTTTAACCATGACCTCTCCATGGCTATTTGAGATTGCTAGCAGGTTACCACTTTAACCATGACCTCTCCATGGCTATTTGAGATTGTTAGCAGGTTACCACTTTAACCATGACCTCTCCATGGCTATTTGAGATTGTTAGCAGGTTACCACTTTAACCATGACCTCATCAGGGCTATTTGAGATTGCTAGCAGCTTGCCAGGCTATTCACTACATCAGTAGCTCTCAACTGTTGAGACGGTTCGCAAACCTCAAATTGATATGCATTACAATACGACCCCATTTAATAAAATGTTCTCTCAGGGACCCCCATCTGAGAAGATGGCTATTGTAGGGATGCTCGATATTGGCTTTTTTACCAATACGATATACCGATATTGTCCAACTCTTAATTTCCGATACCGATATCAACCGATATCATAGTATAAATAATAGTGAAATCAAAATGTTTAATGGGCATCCCCTAGAACCCCCTCAAGGTTGCCTGGGCGTCCCTGGATCCATGTTGAGAACCACTGCACTACATAATAACCACTTTCTTACCAGTATGATCCTCCAACTCATACAAACATCTATAATACACTCCCAACTTGCCTACAGAGACAGTATTCAGAGAAACACATAAGTGCATGCTTACCAACTGTTTCACCTGTTTTATAGCAACACTACTATCACTGACATCTGAAGGGAGATCCCTCCTTGAACGGCCCTTCTAAGGTTTCTCTCCTCCACATTGCCTGTGGTGCATTTTTTCCTATTGCTGGGTTTTAGTGAGGGGTGGGGTATGTCTGGGAGTGTTGCATTCATTTATTTTATCTATTAAAAATGTTTTGGACTTTATGGTGTTTTTGTTTTGTTCTTGATTTATTGTGATGTTTCTTCTTGACTTGTTTAAAGGAGACGTGTCCGGCCCATGGGGACATTAACGTGTGTTGTCGGGCCTTACAAATACATTTGATTTGATTTGAAACATTTTCCTAGACACAATGTAGAAAGAAAGAAGAAGGTAACTTACTGTGCAGAAACTGTGGGTGGTGGTTGGTTGTGGTGGTGACTGGCTGAAGATGGAATGTTCCTGAGTCATTAGAAAATACATCTATTATAAACCTTGTGTTTTTTTTATATGATTGAATAAGAACAGCTATTCCCTACAATCATATTGTTAAGAAGCATCATTTTTTTTTGTAAATGCCAGATCTTAGTAAGAAAGTAAATAAATAAATAGGCCTTAAAAGGGGACATGCATTGCTATTCCTAGCACAATTTGGGCAACTTTACACAATTCCTGTGAGTCTATTGAACACATCTGTAAGCTTTTATTCAAAAAGATGCATTGTTTTATATTTCTAATCAAGTACTCAAAAGCCACATTTTTCTCCCTTTGGATTTCAGGCTGTGTTGGCCTGGCTCTGCCCATAAGCACTTTGTGTAAATGAGTATGTGCTACTGCTGCTTCCCCACGAGGTCCAGGTTGTGTGTAAATTAGTATGTGCTACTGCTGCTTCCTCGCGCACGGTTTGTTTCCCCGACAGAAGCTCCTCTCTCTCTATCTCTCTCTCTCCATCTCTCTCCCTCTCTCTCACTCGCTCGTTGTCTGCCTCGCTCTATTTGAGGAAGTGAAGATAATTCCACTCGCTCTGCTGTCGCTGTCAACCATAGAGGGGGCGTTAGTTATGCAAATCAGTGCTATATTCACGTCAGCAAAACCGTCAAATCAGAACAGCATAGTTGAGTGAGGGAGGATCTCGTGAACTCGAGACTAGACTGGTGAGTCAATATGGTAATTAGAGACACAGACCCATTGATACTAACCTGTATTACTATAAAACCATGCTAAACAAAAAGCCATTTATAATGCATGTCCCCTTTAAATGTTTGGAGGAATCCCACCTCCAGAAATACCATTGAGGAGCTCAGGGTCCTGAATAACATCAAGGAGCTCAAGGAAAGGGTGGGGATGAATATCACCAAACCAAACGTGAGTTCAACTGTGTCATCATCACTGCCAGGTCACAGTACAACCCCAGGCTGGAGAATCAGTTTTGCCAACGACTCACACAATTTAGACTCTCTCACACACTTCTAAAATGTGGGGATGCTGCATCTTTCGTGGAAGAAAATAAATATAATGCTCACCCAATTACTGATTGAGCGACAAAGCAAATGGAGAAATGGTCTCCCAGGTCCTCTTGAACAGGAGTCCATCTGATAACATACTCATCATGTGTGGTCCTGTGCTTGGTGATGTTAAGAGGTCCACTAATGAGGACATCATATACTCTGTAGACAAAGATGAAACAAACACGTCCCGATTTTATTATAATCACTGACTTTTTTGTATATCTGGCTTTTTTGTGAATATTTTCATGTTGAGCTATAGATTGTGGATGAATACGCACAGAAAGGTACACCGTGCAAATGTTAATGCTTTATTTGTTTTAAACGAGACGATTTAGAAATGGTCAATGGGGAATTACATTGCGTTTTCAAGATGGTGGACCAGCCAGAAACAGCAATAACGTAACCACTACACCTCCCTATTTCCCTTACATTGAGTTTGTAGCTTGTGCTTTGACTCTTATCTCCATCTCCTGGGTGGCTCCAGCATGGAGTCGCTCCCCATTTCTGGGTGTTGGGTGCAGGAACTTGGGAAAATATACTCCATCAACGCAAGATGGAGCAGCTGAATCCACTGCAATTCAAATGGAGATAA
Organism: Notolepis coatsorum; assembly: GCF_963971535.1. Classification (NCBI taxonomy): domain Eukaryota; kingdom Metazoa; phylum Chordata; class Actinopteri; order Aulopiformes; family Paralepididae; genus Notolepis; species Notolepis coatsorum. The sequence goes on from NC_140175.1 coordinate 101,477,563, forward strand.
ATGTAAACACCAAGATACATGTTTCCCTGCATATAACCAGTAGCCTGTTTAAGCCCTAGCCATATTTTCAGAAAAATTGCCTAAAAGTACATACCTAGGTAAATGGAAGATTGCTCCACTACAAGGGCCATTTGCATGTTTTTGGTATCTAGGGACATCTATAAACCTCAGGGAATGTATTCCCAGTGTCAGATATATTGTGTATGTTACTATGCTTGAGTAAATTGTAATGAACCAAAGGAGAATATCAATTATATTATTATACTTTTTTCCATCTTTGACAGTGAATAACACTATGCTAACATTGACCAGAATTGCCACTGAGCTCATTCAGCACCTTCTTGAGATCAAGTGTACACAATATCTAAGAAAATGAATAAAGGGCAGATGATTTACAGGAGGTTTTGTAGATATAGTACAGCATTTTGCCATCCGGACACATGGCCATTGAAAAATGAATATAGAATATAGAATATCAGGCCTATAAATGACCTTATTGTGGCCAAGTCATACATCTATGAATCGGGCCTAATCTCGTCTTTCCAATGGCAGAGTTAAATCTGGATTTAGTAAACAGAAATGTGAGTAAACACGTATACAGTATGTGTGTGTGCCAGGAGTGCTCCTTATGCATCCTCACCATAAGCCACCTGCATAAGCTATAGATTTATATAGAATTAGTTGAACTTATCCTTTGTGTCTATTGTCATTTGTGTGGGTTCAACTCGTGAACAGTAAGATGAGCAGTGGAATGTTTCTTCACTGGCTCTTACGATGTGCAATGTAATACATGAATAAAACCAACAATAAAGAATAACAATAAAGAAGAAGACGGTATATGGACTATTAATATAGTATATTCCACTATAGCTATATCCGTGAGATTTGGTTTAATTCTTATTTATTTATTTCACAATACCTTGTTGAGTCATGACTAATGCAAAACGTAATTTTTAATGATACAGATTTTGTCGTATTTATTATTATTATAATTGGATGTCTGTAGAATCGACGTGAATGCAATCACCATGATTTCACCCAAATGAAGCCCTTAGAAACACGGGCACACACTAGTCTGTCCAACTTACAACTGCCTTTCCACGTTCGTAAATCCTGTTTGTAGCTATGAACGAATCTCCGTAATGAAACTGTTCAATCATGCCAAAATCGGCCCGAGAAGTTCGTAAGTCGAGTTACGAAGAAATGAGTTCGTAACCTTCTCGTAAATCCATTCGAGCATGACGTGACGTCTATTATCTTTACCAGATAATCTACCATATAATTGTATCTAACTGCTCCAAAATACAGTATACTATTGATTGATTGATTGATTGATTGATTGAAAATTGTATTAACAGATTGCAGAATGGGTACAATACAGTACGGCTCAATACACACAATTGTTAAGGGGATGCAGACCAGAGAAAGACTTTCATCTTGTTTACATCAGGGTCCCCCATTTTCAATTCATCATAAAATCACAGTACCTGAGCTTTACCATGACATTGCATCTTTCTATTTATCAATCATTACGCTGTGTATAAAATGCCATGCAAGTACAGCAGGAGAGGATGACTTACCAAGGAGAGAGAACTGCAAAGGAAGTTTACTGAGGGGAGGAGAGGAGGCAGTCGGCCTAGTTGTGGTAGTAGATGTACTCAGTGGAGACCTGACAGATGAAGAACCATTTGTGTAGGCCAGGGAGATGTTATGTGTTGGGAAGTCCTCCACCACCATCTCAAATCCATAGACACCAGGTCTCACGGTGTGGTTATAGTGTAATGTGCAAGAGCCCTAAAAAAGGTTAGATACTGCAGTTGGTTGAAGCAAAAAAAAATAAAAGAAAGTATTTGATACGGCACTGAAAATATTGATTTGCTAACCAACCTGATTAATGTGAAATCCTGAGGGTTGGCTGCACCTGTTACACTCTGTTCCTCTGGCAGTTCCATATCTGCACAAGACCTGGTCCCCATCCGGGTCAAAAGCCATCAGGTTGTATAATCTTGGGCAATTCTGACGAACTCTGAATACATTTGTTAACACAAGCAGAAGGTAACAGTTAGTCACCTGAATAGAAGTCCAAGAGTCACTTACAGACAAGAATAAAATCAGATGGTTGGAAAAAGCAACCAACTCTGTATGTGCAGTGGTGCGTTGGTGATTTCATACCTGGTTGCACTGTGTTTTAATGACGCCACGTGCATAAATGTTCCCTCGCGTGCGCACAGAATAAAGACAATGCCTAATTGCCTATAGGAATGGAATGTAACACATTTCATTCACAAGTTGTGTGAATGTATCTGAGGACGTATTAACACACCTGACGACCTGAGCTATTGTTATGCAAAGCAGCCAGGTGGGTACTTGGCGAGTTGGCGCATCAGTCGAGTGCAGTGCATTCCTGCATGTGTGCACGCGCGTGCTTCTGCTCACAGACCCGTGACCAACACACCCCTGTGTATGTGGAGCATGACACACTACCCCAAGTGCCTTATCATGATAAGCATTTATACATGTCAGAATTCTAGAAAGACAATGTGGAAATGACTGTTCAGTTCAGTCAGTATTTGTGAACAGGCACCACGACTCTCTCCTAAAGCTAGAAATCAGCAATGCTAGAATATGAACCAAATTTGCATTTCATTGTCAGATTTTACATTCTGTGACATCACCAGTTAGAGGGTTCTCTATCTGATTTCTAGCCTTGGGAAGAGTGGTGCATGTTCACAAATACTGACTCAACTGTTCTTGGGCACAGGAAGGACACAGTATATGAATTCTTTAATGGGTGGCATTCCCCTTTAAGCAATTATTTTTAAGAAGGATACAAGATGGCTGCCACAAAACATTTGTGAATGGGATGTGTCATTTCTAATCAAATGGTTACCTTGTATTCTATGTATTCCAAAAAATGGCCCTTTCTTATTTCAGGTTAGTATGGTATTTGAAATGATGACCCAAGGCAAAAGGTTTCAGTATGAACAAATACTCTGAGAAATGAATTCCATTACCGTAAGAAAGGCAGAATGGCGATATCTGGAGATCTGTTTGGTTCCCCAGTATCAGATCTTGTTCCCAAATCCACGTGTGTCAGTAGTCTCCAATGTCCAACATTGTTAACCGTGTGGATCCAACAACAGCTTCTACCGCTGGTGTGTTGAAACAGAAGAAAACAGTCACATTCCATAAGTAAACATCATCACATCATAACTAGTCTTATAATTCCATCATCTGAGTGAAATAACCCACCTCAGTTCAAAAGGACTGTTAGTTTGAACAACTCTTGTCACGACTCTCTCGGATTCACACCACGAATTTTGTCCAGTGGCACGGTCGATTCTTCCGTTTTGATCCCTGACTATAGACCCACAGTTGCCAAGGGAACAAGAGTAGGAGGGGGTACCACAGGAACTACGAAAGGCCCACCTGAAGCGAATATCCACCTGTGGAACAAGATCATTATGTGAATGTATAATAATGTAATAGGAGTTTCCTGACATTGTGTAAGTGAATAGAGAAGGGTTCCTGCTGTTACATATTGTTGGAGTGCACTTGGAGGACCACCATTTGTTACATTGCATTACCAGTTGGCTCCAACTGCAGAAAAGTCCAACCTCCTACTAGGAAGAATACAATGGAACCGCACTCAAAGTACAAATTCCAACTAGGAAACTTAAAAGTAGAATCTGTATTGTCCACAACCGTGGGCATGGACTGCTGCCAATTGGCAAATGGACTGCATTTATATAACAGCTTTTATCCAAAGCGCTTTACAACTTATGCCTCACATTCACCCATTCACTCACCCATTCACTCACCCATTCACTCACACATTCACTCACACATTCACACACAGACGGCGGAGGCGACCATCATGCAGGATGCCGACCTGCTCATCGGGAGCAGTTAGGGATTAAGTGTCTTGCTCAAGGACACTTCAACACAGTTCCCGGGAGGAGCCGGAGTCGAACCCGGGAACCTTCTGATTACCAGACGACCGTTCTACCTCCTGAGCCACTGTCACCACATTTGTGCCATCTGTCACCACAATGACTGGAGCACATAACGGCTGGTGAACTGTTAGGACTATCTGACTAATAAACACCAAGAGGAGCGTTGTCTCTTGAATAGTTCTGAAGCAGGTGTGTGTGCAGCGCTGTGGCAGCGAGACCCACAGCAGTCGACTGAAAAGTGGCTAGAAGCTAAATATGCTTTGTAACAGAACAAAGCACTTTTTTATTTATTTATTTATTTTTTGATATCATTTACATTTACATTTAGTCATTTAGCTGACGCTTTTATCCAAAGCGACTTACAAGTTCTGTACGACAAGCCATCAGGAAGGGCACAACTCTATCAGCTGAGCAACAATGTTCATCAAAGTGTTGAGTGCTACAGTGTAGGTTAGTTTATTAGGACAAGTGCATGACAGTACGGTTAGTTAGGGTTAGATTTTTTTATTGTTTTTTTTTTTTTTTTTTTTTATTCAGATAATGGTTGAAGAAGTGCGTCTTTAGTCGACGGCGAAAGATTGGACGTGATTCGGCTGTCCTAACTGGGGTGGGTAGTTGTGGGGCAAGGACTGAGAATAGGCGACTTCTCTTTGATGACCCTCCCGGAGCTTGGATAGGAGTAGGTCTGAGGCGGCCAGAAGATGCAGAGCGTAGGGGTCTTGAGGGTGTGTAGTTAGAGACCATTGACCGGAGGTAGGCGGGAGCGGTTCCCTTTGCCGCACGGTATGCTAGGTCGAGGGCCTTGAAGCGGATTCGTGCAGCAATGGGGAGCCAGTGCAGGTCCCTAAGAAGTGGGGTGACATGGGCCGACTTCGGTAGGTTTGAGATCAGGCGGGCCGCTGCGTTCTGAATGAGTTGAAGAGGCTTAGTGGCAGTGGCCGGGAGGCCAGCGAGCAGTGCATTGCAGTAGTCGAGGCGGGAGATGACTGTTGATTGGACGAGGAGTTGGGTGGCTTCTTTTGTCAGGAAGGGGCGTATCCTTCTGACGTTGCTCAGGAGGAATCGGCAGGTTCTGGTCGTCGCTGCGATGTGAGCAGAGAAGTTCAACTGGTCGTCGAGGACAACACCAAGGTTCTTGGCGGTCGGGGACGCAGTCACAGCTGTATTCTCGACTGTGATTGAAAGGTCGGTTAGGGGGGAGGATTTGGCCGGCAGGTGGAGCAATTCTGTTTTGCTTAGGTTCAGTTTGAGGTGGTTGGACGTCATCCAGGCTGAGATGTCGGACAGACAGGCCGAGATCCGCTCAGAGACGTGGATATCTGAGGGAGGGAAGGAGAGGAAGAGTTGAGTATCGTCGGCATAACAATGGTAGGAGAAGCCATGAGACGTGATAATGTTACCCAGTGATTTAGTGTAGAGGGAGAAGAGAAGGGGTCCTAAAACCGAGCCCTGGGGGACACCCGTCCGCAGGGGGCGGGTGGCCGACAGGGTCCCTCTCCATGACACTTGGTAGGAGCGGTCATTGAGGTATGATGACAGCCATGTCAGCGCAGAGCCAGCCACTCCCATTCCTGCGAGGGCCGCAAGGAGGATCTGGTGGTTGACTGTGTCGAAGGCTGCAGATAGATCTAGGAGAATCAGGACAGAGGAGAGGCCTTTCGCTTTTGCTAAGTGAAGTGCCTCTGTGACCGCAATGAGGGCTGTCTCTGTGGAGTGACCAGTCCTGAAGCCTGACTGATTAGGGTCTAGGAGGTCATTCTGTAAGAGATAAGCAGTAAGTTGGTTGGATACAGCACGTTCAAGTGTTTTAGAAAGGAAGGAGAGAAGAGAGACAGGACGGTAGTTGCCTATGACGGTAGGGTTCAGGGTTGGTTTTTTTATGAGCGGCGTGACTCTGGCTTGTTTTAGGGAGGTGGGGACCACCCCCGAGTTGAGTGAGGAGTTGATGGTTGCAGTTAGGAATGGGAGGATGTCTGGTGCTATGGTCTGGAGGAGTGGGGAGGGTAGCTGGTCCAGCTGGCAAGTAGTCGGACGGTTTGACGTTACCAGTGTCAGGGTCTCTGCTTCTGTAATGGGAGAGAAAGATGACAGAGTGAAGGATGAGGTTCTCGATTCAGCATTTGGAATGGGTGGGGGTTGGGAGAAGGAGCTGCGGATGTTCTCCACTTTTTCCTCAAAGAAGATCGCAAAGTCTGATATGTTTGCACAAATCTTACAGTAATTTCAATATATATATATATCTTTTTTTTTATATTTTATTTATAGCATTTTCGGTCAACGCAGGACCGACAGAGGAGAGAGCGTGACACGGGAAGAGAAGAGGGGGAGACATGCGGCATATGGCCACCGGGTCGGGGAATCGAACCCGGGGAGACCGCTTCGCGACTCAGCGCGCTATGTGGTGTGCTACTGGAGCGCCCAGTCATTTTAAACCTTTAACGTACCATCAAACAATTTAACGATTTTTTTCTTTTTTTTTTTTTTCTTTATTTATAAACATACAAAACGAACAAATTATTTAACCACAGACATCATTCGATGTATGACATAACAATTGGCTAAGCCATAATCACACCAACCAGACATAGAATATATATACATGTACACAATACAAATAAAACACAGGTACCATCAGATCAGATCCTATTTCTCACAGTGATCATTGATATTACAGAAACAGAGCTTTCATTCGGCTCCAGGCCGTTCAGTTAGCTGTAAGAAGTGATCCCACACCTCAGCAAAGATATCCTCTCTCCCTGCAACTCTATGTCACCCTTTCATATGATGCCGTCCAAAACATTAATTCCATACCAAGCATTCTTTGTAAATTTTCTTTATACAAAAAAAGTTTTTAGCTTCTGTTTTAAGGGTGCAACATTGTCACTATTATCATTATTACTTTGCACTTTGTTCAATATTTTATTATTATTATTATTATTATTATTATTATTATTATTATTATTATTATTATTATTATTATTATTATTATTATTATTATTATTATTATTATTATTATTATTATTATTATTATTATTATTATTATTATTATTATTATTATTATTATTATTATTATTATTATTATTATTATTATTATTATTATTATTATTATTATTATTATTATTATTATTATTATTATTATTATTATTATTATAATAATCCTACCTACCTGTACCCCTCCATGCTGCAATTACACTTGAATTTCCCCAAGGGGATTAATAAAGGAAAACTCGACTTGACTATGCTATTTATTATTATTATTGTAATATTGTTAATATTATTAAGTTGAATCTCTCACCCTAAATGTTCCATCATTTATTCTTTTGGTGTTGAAGGTCACGGAGCCGCCAGTGTAATGACTTGCAGACGCCAATGAGGCCAGTAGCTGGATTAAGAACACCAGTGTAGAAGAAGACATGGTGCCTGAAACTCAACTCCCTGCTTCAAATATCTGGTGCTGTGTCTCTCATCCACCATCCTTTTATATCATCTCTCAGGTCACGACAGCACATTAGAATGCAGAATGACTTATAAGCTTAGTGCCTGTCAGTACATTTTTCTTTGGCATTTTTTTTTCTTCTGTCCACTTCATATTTAAGCATTACATCACGCGCAGGAGTGTGTTTTACTAATAATGCAGAATGACTTGTAACGTTAGTGCCTGTCAGTACTTTCTTGTGGCGGGTCACATTTTTCTTTCTGGTTTCTTTGTGTTCTTTGTGTTTCTTTGGCAAAGCCTAAGTGGAAAGACATCAAATAAAAAGTAAACACATTCATATATTTTTCCATTTGCAATAATATAACAAAATATATACAAACATCTAAAACAGTCTTTCATTTACCCAGGTCACTAGTTTAGGTGAACTGGAATGTGTCATGGTCTGATAGCACAAAATAATGGATTGCACGGAGCAAGTTGCACCCTTACTTACAATTCATTATAAATTGAAAATGGGGGACCCTGATGTAAAGAAGACTAAAGTCTTTCTCTGGTCTGCATCCCCTTAACAATTGTGTGTATTGAGCTGTACTGTATTGTACCCATTCTGCAATCTGTTAATAATAAAACTATCATTCAATCAATCAATCTGCACAGTGATTGATTGAATGAAAATTGTATTAACAGATTGCAGAATGGGTACAATACAGTACGGCTCAATACACACAATTGTTAAGGGGATTCAGACCAGAGAAGGACTTTCGTCTTGTTTACATCAGGGTCCCCCATTTTTTATTAATAATGAATTGTAAGTAAGGGTGCAACTTGCTCCGTGCAATCCATTCTTTGTGGATCTAGCCCCTAAGGTCATTTTATACAGTGAGGTTATGTTTTTAAAAAAGATTATGAAAAAGATGTTGAAAGAGCTACTGTGAGTACTCACATCATCACACATGAATTGATGAAATGTGACTCTGTTACTCATACTGTATGAACTTTGAACTCTGTTGCCTATAGACCACCGCAACACTTCCGGGATTCTGAAATCATGGAGGACAGAGGAGAGAGCAGCGGGAGCAAATTAATGAATGTGGATGAGAGCCTTGATGTAAGTGGTTGTATGGCAGACGGATAGCAATTTACAATGTCCGGGATATGTTTGGCTAAGTCAGTGATTTTTGCACCTGAGAAGGAATATGTGATGCCTTTTGGGATTAACATGTCTGACAATGGAGTCACCTACAAGGATCCGTTCTGGAGGTGGGAAAAGACGGTGTCTAACATGAGTTAGTAGCAGAGGGTTTGTGTCAACATTTGATGGGCTGCTGTTAAGCTAGTAGCACAGGTGACAGGGAGGGCCAATGGGATGGAAGGGGACAGCCGAGAACTTTTACAGGCGGGAGAGGGGGATCGGGAGTTGGAAACGCTGGTGTGTGGGGGTGAAGGACACGGAGTAGAACGTTTTACATTCCGGCGCGCAGCTCTACATCCATGCTCAAGCTGCGGGGCTTACTACTATCGGCTATCGCTAGCATAGTCAGCTAACGGAACAACGACGTTAGACCAGAGTGCCCGTTCTGAAGAAACTGCACCTTGGATGTCACCAGAAGCGCCAGAAGAAGGTAAAGCGGAGGTGTCGGAGCATTCGGACAGGGGAGCGTAACGGTTGGAGAGCTGAGGGGAATCCATGGGATCAAATAAAGGGGGCGAAAGCTTCCTTTTACCTCTCACGACAGTCACCCAGGATGAACGAGCAGGCCATGGGGCAACGCCCGACAGCTCCAAACGATCCAACCGAGACAGGAGATCAGCTTGATGGCCAAGGAGATCCATGTTGAGTGGATTTCAACTCGGCCCTTGTGTGATATCCAAAGTCGGGTCCATTTCCTCAGAGCCAGAGTCCCAAAACAGTCAAATCAATGATGACATTGATAAAACAGGTAAAAAACACTTGATACAACAGGCTAAAAACACTTAAAAACAGAGTAACAAATAGTAGCAGTAGTAGTAGTAGTTTATTCAGTCATCATCTCACACAATACAATATACAGTAAGTACACCATCATTTAACAATATTTGATTTTACAGTGACTGAAAAGGTACATACTGAATCATAATGCTTATATATGCCTGTCCTATATTCTTAACAAAAATGAAGACTCCAAAACAGTATTCTAAAAGAAAATAGCAAAAAAACAGTATTATTCACCCTTGTAGTTTTACAAACCATTTTCTTAAAAACCAAAAGCGAATTACTCATTCTTAACTATATATCAGCATTGTTCCACAAGTTAACCCCAATAATAGAAATAGACCTCCTTTTAATCCCTTTCTTACCTTTTTGAACAGTACATTTACAAATATCTCTCAAATCATATTTTCTTTCATGTATTGAAAAAAACCTTTGCAAATCAAATCAAATCAAATGTATTCGTAAGGCCTGACAACACACGTTAATGTCCCCATGGGCCGGACACGTGTGCACCATAAACGGCGTAAGTCGTTATTGCCCGCCATGCATTGAACGCCAACAACGGCGTAAATCGTTTTTGGGATCAATATTATATTTTTTCATATTATATATAATTCATCCAGCCTCCCTCCGGACTGGAGCGGCACCCTGTCTGAGATTGCAACGCCTCAATACCGCCACCTGGTGGATGGTCGGGCGAGTTACACTCACGTCAAACCGGAAGTGGCGATCGGTGCATCGAGTAAATCCCTCCGGCAGTCATATCTTGTTACGTGGGTCCAGACAAACACTCGGGTGCATTTGGATCGCTTTCGAAACGCAATAATCGATATGATTTCGGCGTTTATTGCGCCATACAAACTGGAAATGGATCTAGGAGATCGACATCAAATAATTGGGATCTTTTTCCTCCAGTCTCATCGGCGAACGGTAAGAGGACACTAACGTTATTTTTAGCCCGATTGTCCATTTCCTTGTTTGCAATCAGTCTGATCAATATATCAACCCATACTAAATAAAGCCGTTACTGACGATCAAGGAATTATCGGGATCGGGATTGGGATGTGAAAGTACGCATCCTTCAGGTCTATGGAGGTGAACCAGTCCCCCACTCTGACGGAGCTTATCAGGTGTTTGACGGTCAACATCCTGAACCGCCTCGTCACAATCAGCCGATTGCACACAGACAGATCCAGAATAGTACACCTCCCGATGTCTTGGGCACCAGAAAATACCGGGAGTAAACGCCACACATCGTGTCCTCCTTTGGGACCACAACGATGGCTTGCTTCGCTAACAGAGATTGGATCTCGTCGGCCAGAGCTGTCACTGCTGCTGACCCTGACAACAGGGTCTGTACCAAACCTGAAAACGGAGGGTGAGGTTGCGCAAACTGCAACACAAGCCCCCGCCTCAGCATTCTCTCCATCTACCTCGACATACGGCACTGCTGTAGCCATATGTGATGATAATCCCAAAGCGCCATTTGGCGCTGGTCCGCCAGGAACCATAGATAGGCAGCCCGGTCTCACCCGCTGTGCGTTGCCAACCCTGGACCCACCAACCGCGTGAGCAGGGCGTCTCGTGGAGCCGGGATATCGCACCCTGACACTACCAACGAGGCAATCGCACCCAAGGGGGGACCTCGACAGAAAGGGCCGGTTTGATACGGGGGAAGCTGACATCACACTGGGTGACAAAAGCTCCCCCACAGAACACCTCCCCGGCATGGATTGCTGAGGAACCGTTCTACAGCTGGACATGCAAGGCGCGAGGTCCCCACACTGCCCGATAGGGTGGGTTCCTACACACCGTAGCCCTGCAGTGATATTACTACCACCAAAATCACGCGCGCCTGCCTGACCACCGCCGGTCTTCCGGCCGTGGGAGGCACTGACGTGATACCCGGCCTGGCGAGGTGAACTCACGCTGCAACCCCCTGGGCATCGAGTTCCCCCGCTGACAACCTTCGTCGTTGACAGACACAACACCAGGCTCACCAAACACAGACGCAGAATGTGTGGCATGGGAGCCACTTGACAGCACAACATTCTCACCGACAGACCCAGGCCTAGCCAGCAATTGGGTGTCAGCTCCTGTCCCCATGAGAAGCTAAACATGGGGCCGCTTGCGCTTCATTGAAGGCACGCTGCCCGCAGCCAAAGGAAACAAATCAGAGCCCTTATCCCGCTGGTGTTGGGGGGGGGGGAGTGACCGGAGAGCGAGCTAGACACAGCTAGACGGTGACGGTTTTTTAGGGCATGCTCATCTAATGTAGCCGATCCCTCAGCCGCCAAGGCTGTCGGCCTTGCGATCACCTGTTGTCTTTGTGTCCAGGGTACCTCAGGCGGGGGAAACATGGCCTCTGGTTGAGGGCCTCGCCACAGCCGCTGACGAGGCCGCGCCCTCACCTCTGGCTGCGCAGTGTGAGGCGGTGTGGGGCCTAGGTCAAATACCGCCCGCACTCCTGCGGAAAGACCAAAGTCCCTCTGCGGAGAGGGGAGCCGTGAGGAGGGAAAAAACGTCTCTCCTCCTCAAGGGGAGACTGATCCAACCAAGATGTCTGTAAACAAGCGTTGACAGCATCCTAGCCCTCCCTGCGGTTATAGCTTGAGGCTAGGTCAAAGCTAATAAGTTTCAAGTTCAAGTTTCAAGTTTCTTTAATAGTTGTCATACAGAAGTACAGAATACTTTTATACAAAATGCTTCTTACTGTTACGCTCCAGAGACTGTGCAAGACAAGATAAGTATGAAATAAAATAACATAGTATAGCATGTAAATTAGAAGTAAAAAAAATGAGGTCACAGTGTTCAGAATAGACATATGTACAATGTTCGATGCAGAATAGACGTAACTGAGTTACCATATAATATACAATACTATGCAGTGTACTAATATACAATACTATATAGTGCAATGCAGAAATGGGATGAGGTGCAATTTAGGTACAATTTACAGTAGGTGTACGAGTTGTAGTGCAAATCCTTTATCAATAAATATAAAGTGTGTTTGTGTGATCTAAAGTGTGGAGAGTGGGTGCTGTAGTGTGTTGTTTGTTTAAGTGAGTGTGTGGGTGTGTGTGCTGTGTGCATTTGATGGTTGTTGCATAGTGTTTATTGTTCGTTTAGCAGCCTGATGGCCTGGGGATAGAAGCTTCTTCTGAGTCTTTCTGTGCTCGCCTTAAGACTCCGGTATCGCTTGCCTGACCGCAGCAGTTCAAAGAGGCAGTTGTTCGGGTGGCTCGAGTCCTTAATAATTCTCTTAGCCTTCCCCCTGCACCGCTTGTTGTAAATGTTCTGGAGGGTGGGAAGCCCCCCTCCAATTGTGCGTTCGGCTGAACGTGTCACTCTTTGTAGTCTGCTACGGTCTTGTGCAGTGCTATTCCCAAACCAGGAGGTGATGTTTCCAGTCAGGATGCTCTCTATTGTACATGAGTAGAAGTTCCTAAGTGTAACTGAGGGGTACAATTCCCTGACTGTATTGAATAAGTATGGTATCATTAAACCACTACTGAGTTATGTACATTACTACTGGCCATACAGTACACATGTATATGAGATGAACACCCACACAATAACACGGCTTAACAAAGAAAGTACTGTTTATAATATTTATTAGAAGAGCACCAAGATTATCTTACATTTATTAAGAATTAGAGCTGCGCTTGTAAGGCGAAGAATGTGCATGAATAGGTCAAGAGCGTAAGTCCATGAGCATATTACGAAGGGGATAATTAATACCACCTGTAGCATAAGAATTATATAAGGTACACTAGTAGGTCAGCTGGAGATACTAGGGGGGTTCCCTCCGGTTGTAAGCCAGCAGGGGAGAGGATTTGTCGGTAGCAAAAGTCTGGATCAACGAGGAATAAGGAGACTCCAGGTACAGGAGACGGTGCAATAATCCCTTGATCCGTAGACAAAGCAACAGCTATTCTCCGGTATGCACTGCCGCATGGATGAAAGCTAGCCAGCCTCAGAGTCCTAGAGGCGGGCTCGACGGGGCTCCTCACAGGGTAAATCCCACACGGTAGTGGGGGTAGACGATTCTCTGCTCCAGCAGCCACAGGACCAAAGCAATATAATCCAGCCGAAAAGGGCTCTGTAGTCGTCGGTGTAGGTTATCCAGTGTACATATCCACACGGTTCTCGTCTAGGGCTCCTCGGATGACGGCACAAGGTTAGGCCGCCCAGCCTGGATAAGCACACTAGCTCGGTACGATGAAACGTTGGTAATGCTGGTCACTGTAGAACGGTAGCCGCACGATATACTATACATAATAGACTATTACTTAATAATAGAATAGGTCGAACTCGACGATACAGCGTTAAACTCTGACACTTCAGCTATCAATTCGCACGCGGTCTCAAGGCTCTATTTCGGGGCAAAACGGGCCCACTTCACAGCACGTTGTATCGTGGTGAAGGCTTCAACTTATTGGGGTAACACACTGCTGTATCCACCTGCAACGTATTTATACGTAAGGTGAATAATCTAGTACCAGCCTTATTTCTGTCTCGTATTACTGCGCAAATCTGGGCATGTTGAGACATGTCTTAGCGGTGACTTTGAACTAGACATTGGGGGTATGGCCGTGGCGCCTAGGGGTTCGCTGTCCAATAGGAGAACGAATATTATGGTCTGGCCTGTACTAGGTAAAGGGATATTCCGTGTATATGTACAAAGAATATACAAGGGATATCAGACGATATACAAATACTATACAATATATCTCAAGTAATAAATATATATATTCGGTTTAATCTGACCCTTTGTAACAGCCGCCTCCTAATTAGTCCGCACCTAATTAGATAAGCAGAGACAGATTAACCTCACTGTCCACTACTCAATGTCCGTTGTGAGGAGTAGGGCAATTCACAAAGTCAGGGGGTCATGGTCGTCATTAAGAGAGTCGGGGAGCCTTGGCAACTCTATCAGCCTCGCCATGGGTCGGGTGTATGTCCGCCCCTGGACGAGCACTTCTGCCGCTCTGACCTTTCCGTCGGCACCAGTGATCACTTTGCTTACGCGGCCGGCCGGCCACATAGCTCGGGGTAGTGACTGGTCGATTATCATGACGACTGTGCCCTCCGTCAAATTGTCTCTTTCTTTTACCCATTTCTGGCGGGTCTGTAGAGACGGTAGATAGTGGAGGAGGAAACTGTTCCAAAACTTGTCAGCCAATACTTGACTGTACCTCCACATTCTTCGGCCGTTCGCTTCTTCAGGTCTGTACACTGTCTGTGGGAGCGCGGGGTCCAGCCGCCCCATCAAGAGAGTGTTGGGGGTGACTGGGTCGACATCTGCTACATCACTTGAGACGTAACCGAGGGGCTTTGAGTTCAATACTCCCTCGATCTCCGTGAGGACTGTCGTGAGGACTTCTTCCGCCACGGTCTGTGCCCCAAGCACGGCGTACAGGGCTGTCTTTATTGAACATACTTCTCGTTCCCAAGTTCCCCCGAAGTGAGGTGCATTCGGGGGGTTAAACTGGAAATCAATCTGAGAGGGAGCGAGGTGGGTCTTAAGTTCTGGGCCCATAGCTTGGAAGCTCTCTCTCAGCTTTCTTTCTCCGCCTTTGAAGTTTGTCCCGTGATCAGACAATAATATAGACGGTTTTCCTTTTCGCGCTGTGAATCTCCGGAAGGCCATAACAAGGAATGAGTCCGTACTCATGGTTGGAAGGAGTTCTATGTGTATCGCTCGGGTGGTCATGCATTTGAATACAATACCCCACCGCTTCTCCGTCCCTCTTCCTTTCTTCACATACAGCTGGCCGAAACAGTCCATACCGGTGGAGTGAAAGGGCTTGTCGCCGAGTCGGAGGCGACAGGGGGGTAGGTCAGCCATCCGGGGTATACTGGGCTGTGCTCGCCACTTGCGACAGTCTAGACAGGTCCGCTGGAAGCGTCGTACTGCTTCTCTTCCTTGCAGTATCCAATAGCGACGTCTGATCTCCGCGAAGACTCTCTCTGCCCCTGCGTGGTGCACGTCCTCGTCGTATTTCTTTATGATGAGCTCTGTGACCTTGTGTCGGCTGTTTAAGACTATCGGGGACTTGACGTCATCCGTTAAGTCTGGGGCCCTCCTCAGACGACCACCCACTCTGATGAGATTATGGGCGTCGCTCTCAGGGGCCAAGTGGAGCAGTCTGCTGTCTGACGGGACTGGCTTTGATCCCTGCAGACAGTCTAGCTCGTCGGGGAACGAGTCTCTTTGGGCTCGCTGTAGCAGAAGGAGTTCTGCTTCTTCGTAGTTAGCTGCATTAATGTCAGTAGTGGAGGGAACCTCAGGGTGGTGCCACAGGAATGTCTTTAACTGCGCACTCTCAAGGGTGGGGCAGTCGTCTATGTTGGGATCCGTGGGAACTGGTGTGTGTGTCAACCCACAGAACATAGATTTCTTCATCTTTGCCTCCTCTTTACTAGCCTCCCGTGGGGTGGGTGTAGGCCACTCTTCTTCCGGGAGCTTGAGGAACTCGGGACCGTCACTATAGAGATTGTGACGTGTGAGGTCATCCAGGGACATTCCCCGTGTGATGACGTCTGCTGGGTTCTGTTTTGTGTCCACATACCTCCAGCATGCTGCTTCTGTTAAATCTTGGATCTCTGTGATTCTGACTCCCACGAAGACCTTGTATCTCCTTTCTAAAACACTTGAACGTGCTGTATCCAACCAACTTACTGCTTATCTCTTACAGAATGACCTCCTAGACCCTAATCAGTCAGGCTTCAGGACTGGTCACTCCACAGAGACAGCCCTCATTGCGGTCACAGAGGCACTTCACTTAGCAAAAGCGAAAGGCCTCTCCTCTGTCCTGATTCTCCTAGATCTATCTGCAGCCTTCGACACAGTCAACCACCAGATCCTCCTTGCGGCCCTCGCAGGAATGGGAGTGGCTGGCTCTGCGCTGACATGGCTGTCATCATACCTCAATGACCGCTCCTACCAAGTGTCATGGAGAGGGACCCTGTCGGCCACCCGCCCCCTGCGGACGGGTGTCCCCCAGGGCTCGGTTTTAGGACCCCTTCTCTTCTCCCTCTACACTAAATCACTGGGTAACATTATCACGTCTCATGGCTTCTCCTACCATTGTTATGCCGACGATACTCAACTCTTCCTCTCCTTCCCTCCCTCAGATATCCACGTCTCTGAGCGGATCTCGGCCTGTCTGTCCGACATCTCAGCCTGGATGACGTCCAACCACCTCAAACTGAACCTAAGCAAAACAGAATTGCTCCACCTGCCGGCCAAATCCTCCCCCCTAACCGACCTTTCAATCACAGTTGAGAATGCAGCTGTGACTGCGTCCCCGACCGCCAAGAACCTTGGTGTTGTCCTCGACGACCAGTTGAACTTCTCTGCTCACATCGCAGCGACGACCAGAACCTGCCGATTCCTCCTGAGCAACGTCAGAAGGATACGCCCCTTCCTGACAAAAGAAGCCACCCAACTCCTCGTCCAATCAACAGTCATCTCCCGCCTCGACTACTGCAATGCACTGCTCGCTGGCCTCCCGGCCACTGCCACTAAGCCTCTTCAACTCATTCAGAACGCAGCAGCCCGCCTGATCTCAAACCTACCGAAGTCGGCCCATGTCACCCCACTTCTTAGGGACCTGCACTGGCTCCCCATTGCTGCACGAATCCGCTTCAAGGCCCTCGACCTAGCATACCGTGCGGCAAAGGGAACCGCTCCCGCCTACCTCCGGTCAATGGTCTCTAACTACACACCCTCAAGACCCCTACGCTCTGCATCTTCTGGCCGCCTCAGACCTACTCCTATCCAAGCTCCGGGAGGGTCATCAAAGAGAAGTCGCCTATTCTCAGTCCTTGCCCCACAATGGTGGAATGAACTACCCACCCCAGTTAGGACAGCCGAATCACGTCCAATCTTTCGCCGTCGACTAAAGACGCACTTCTTCAACCATTATCTGAATTAAAAAAAAATAAAAAAAAAAAATAAAAAAAAATCTAACCCTAACTAACCGTACTGTCATGCACTTGTCCTAATAAACTAACCTACACTGTAGCACTCAACACTTTGATGAACATTGTTGCTCAGCTGATAGAGTTGTGCCCTTCCTGATGGCTTGTCGTACAGAACTTGTAAGTCGCTTTGGATAAAAGCGTCAGCTAAATGACTAAATGTAAATGTAATGTACACGAATCGGACTGGATCCATGTGAGTACGGTCATGGAGTCTGACCACAGGACTGTTCCTCTCACCGGGATGGTGAGCTCACGTTGGATTAACGTGGCGAATTGCGCTCCTATTAGGGCTGCGCAGAGCTCTAGACGTGGGATAGATTGTTGCTTGCGGGGGGCTATTCCCGAGCGAGCCAGGATGAAGGCAGTACTGTATGTATTTCTCCTCCCTCCTCTCGGGCCCGCAAGTAGGCCACCGAACCGTAGGCCACTTCGGAGGCGTCGCTGAAGACGTGCAGGTCCATCTGACACGTCTCCAGCCGCACTGTGGGTGGGAAGTAGCTGCGGCGCACGTTGACACCTGGGAGCGAGCTGAGTTCTGTCTCCCACTCTCTCCATGTGGAGGCAAGGTGGTCGGGTATGGGGTCGTCCGAGCCCTGGTCCTTGTCCCACAGCGCTCGTACAATCATCTTTGCCCTGGTGGTGTAAGGTAGAATACATCCCAACGGGTCATATTGTCTGGCGAGTGCTCTGTATACACTCCGTCTTGTGGTCGGTAGTGAAATCGACCTTCCCTGCTCCTTGGTCAGGGGTGTGTGTCTATAATGGAGCGAGTCTGTTTTGAAACGCCAGACCAGTCCCAATGTCATTTCTTGGGCTTCACCTGGGATGGTCGCCATCCAGGTCTCGCTGCTTGCTGGGGAGAGGCTGTGCAATACTTGAGGGTCGCTGCTGGCCCACTGCCGGAGATCAAAGCCGCCTTTGATCAGGGAGGCGCGGAGCAGTGCACGACGCCGCCAGTCAGTTTTCTTTGTGTGTCCCGCTGTGATTAGCTTGTCAATCTCAGCGCGGTACACAGTAGCTTGAGCGGGGTCTCTGGCTAGGCGCCGCTCTGTGTTCAGTAGATATCGCTCCGTCGCTTCTTTTGGGGCGTGGAAGGTAGGCATACCCTCTCGCCTCAGGAGTGGAGTTGCGTATCTCATCACTCCGTTGACTTTGACTCTCTTTGTCCCCTGCTCGAGGAGGGCTATGGCGTAAATGTCTTCCTTGGAACGAATGTGTTTCTTTTCGTTCTTAAAGGGCATTGTCTCTAGTGTCCATAGCCTCTCGACGTGCTGTAAGAGGGCGGTGTCTTCTTCTGTCACTCTGGAGTGGAGGCAGCGAGTGGCTGCTGTTCGGTTGGGAGACCTGGAGAGGGGGCCTTGTAGCGTCCATCCTAGGCGGGTCTCGACTGCTGCAGGACAGCCTCTGGGCCCAGTGTGGACCCGGTCCATCGGGACGATGAGGTGTGCGTGGTCGGATCCTATGAGCAGGGTCGGGGTGGCGCCGTCTATGAGCGGTATAGGTAGTTGACGCAGGTGCACGTATTTGTCCATCAGCTTGGCGATGGGGTAGGTGTACCGCGACAGGCCTATGTCTTGGCTGGTGAAAGCGTTAGTGATCCTATACCGTCTCTCTGGCTGCCCGCTTGCTGCGATAGTGAAGGAGACGTTCTCACCCTTGATCGTCTTCAGGTCTCTTCTTATAGTCCGAATCGTCATCGTTTCTTCGCTCCCCCGCAGCCCTAGCTGGGCCGCAGCGGATGCGAGGAGGAGGGTCTTTTCTGACCCGTCGTCAAGGACGGCGTAGGTGTCCATGACCTTGTCCTCATAGCTCAATGTTACACGGACCACCTTCAAGAGCACCCGGGCGCCCCCGCTGCTGGCGGGGTCAATGTACATAACGCTTGCTTTGGTGCTGCTTGAGGGTGCGGGTTTTCTTCTGTTACTGTCATGTAAAACGTCCAAGTGGGCTCCGTCACACCGACTACACCTCTTCTTTAAGCGGCACTCGGCTGCCATGTGACTGCGCGCACAGTGGTACAGCGGCGGTTGGACTTTATCCATTGACTCACCTCGTCGGCTGTCATCTTCTTGAACGTGTCACAGTGTGACAGCCAGTGTTCCTTTTCGCAGTACTGGCATACAATCTTCCACTTCTCTTTCGTCGAGGGGGTGCTGTGGTTCTTGTTACGCGGTACTGATTCGGCTTGGTGCATGACGGTCACCAGCCTGCGGTTATCGTTTGATCTCCTAGGTCCCTCTCTGGAGCTTGGTACACTCCGCACGAGCGTATCCAGTCGTAGGCTGCTGACTTCTCTCGCCAGGAAGTCGGCCAGGTCTAGGAGGGATGGCTCGGGACCGTTGGGATCACGGTGGTCTCTTTGCCGCCTGAAGCGCTCTTGTCGACGGGCGGAAGCTTCTCTAATATTCTTTCAACATTAGAGTTCGCGTACAGTTCGTGCCTACCCTTTTCCTTTTGTGCCCCCAGCATCCCTACCAGGGATTGTACCTTGATAGAGAGGTCATCCAATGAGCGATTGTCTGTGGCTGGGGGTAGACGGTCAATATTCCTTATCTCTTGTATTACGTAGTCCCATATGCGTCCATAACGTTGGTCGAGGGCTACTAGAGCCGCGGTGTATCGGGTACTTGAGTTGGAATATGCCAGCGCTATATTATGCGCTCTGGGCACCTTCAGGTGCTTGAGTAGGATAGCATACTTGTACGTCTCATCGGGGACATCGGACATCATTGTCTCTAAGCACATTCGTAGCTCTGTGTACTGTGCTCTGTCCTCGTGTGTGAAGTCCGGGAACGTCGGTGTGCCAAGGTACGATGCCATGGATGGCTGGCACATCGGTGAGCGTTGGGGGAGAGGCCTCCTAGGCGAGTCTCCCCTTACGTGTCGTTGTGGGCTGGTACCTGGTGGGTACCAAGGCCCGGGTACCCAGGTGCTGTTCCTCGGGGCTGGTCGTGCGTCAAACTCACCCTTGAGTTGAGTCGGGGGTCTGTAACGCAGGGCCTCGGGGGTAAAGTCTGGGCTGTACTGGACCTCCTGGTCCTGTGGAGTACGATGCTGCTGGTGGGCTTGACCTTCCTCCTCTTCCTCTTCTTCTTCCTCTGCCAGGTCTTCTAGATCCTGTAATCGTCTATTTAGTCTCTCAGCGGCGTAGGCCGGTTCTTCCCTGTTGCTGGGTCTTGCATGGACCGGTCGGGGAGGGGGTTCGGAGACGTGTATAGGCTCTTTCTGTTGGCCGGGCTCCGGGTCGCTTGATCGGGTAGGGGAGGGTGCCCTAGACCCTTGTCTTGACGAGGCCCTAGAGCTCCGTGCGGAGGGAGGGGGGGTCGCCCTGGCAATCAGTTGCTCCATTATCTGCGCTTGTAATCGGTCGCGCTCGGCTTCGCGCTTGATGTGAGCGAGGTCGCGCTCTGCTTCGCGCTGGGCTTGGGCTGTGTCGCGCTGTGCATTGGCGGCTTCGCGCTGTGCATCGGCGGCGGCGCGCTGGGCTTCGGCGCGGTCTCTTTCAATATTCTCTTCCGTCTGGAGGCGTCTGGTTTCCAGGCGTATGCGGTCGTCTTCACTCCTTTGCTGCGCCTGGAAGCGCTCTCGCTGGGTCGCAGAGTGTTCGCGTTCACTGAGGGCTTGCGCTTGGAGCTGCGCGTGGAAGCGTTCTCTTTGGTCTGCAGATTGTTCGCGCTCACTCAGTTGTTGAGCCTGCAGGCGGTCTCTTTCCATGGTAGAGTGTTCGCGCTCACTTTGGTGTTGCGCTCGGAGGCGCTCTTGTTCCATGGAAGAATGTTCGCGCTCGCTAAGCGTCTGTGCTTGGAGTCGATCGCGTTCAGTGGAGGCTGCCAGGGTGGCTGTTACATCCCAATGTATATATTCCCCAGTGTGTGTCTCCATGTGTGTGTGTTCTCCATTTTTGTTTCCTCCCTCCAGCCATTGTTCCCTCCACAATTGGTCCCTGCCAGGCCTGCCCTTCCATTATAACAACACAGCACCGATTGGTGGATGGTTTTCCAGACTCCAACACTCAATCAACACCACCCAATCATGGATCACCCCACACCTGTTAAAACATGGCTTCTCACTTCAGTCACTCTCTCTCTCTGGCATGAGGCTAGGCCTAGTGTGATTTTGTAACCTGTAACTTTGACAATATTGCATTTCGTTTATTGGCCTTTGGTGCTTAGTGGAAATTGCCTTGTGTGTGTATGGCCACAGAGAGAGCATTGTTAGTTATAGTTTGTTTTTGTATATATTCTGCCTTTGTTTTATGTATCATTAATGTGTTTTTCTCTCTTTCTCAGGAAGCACAGATGGGGTGAGCTGCCATTTCCTTTGGATATTGTTTTCTCCTGTTTTGGTTAGGTAAGAGTAGTTTAGGTAATGTAATTTCTTTTACCATAGATTAGATTGGGTTTATTTGGAGTATAGTGGTGTTTGTTTGTTGTTTTGGCCTGGGCTCACCCTTGAGCTACATGTGCTTCCTTTGCATCTTTCAATAAATATCATTGTTGTTTACAAACGTGGTACATCTTTTCTGTCAACCAACTGTTATGTTACAGCCCTTTACCCTTAGACTCACAGGGGTCGTAACATAAATGGGGGCTCATCCGGGATCTTGTAACCCGTGTTCAATTGTTGGTTGATGGATTTGGTGAACTGTGTTTGTTTACACTTGTATAGTTATTAATGAATTTGTGTGTAAAAATGGCATTTGTGTAAAAAAAAATAATGGCAGTTAGTACTTTTGATCTGGGGAAATTCTTGAGCAATCCTACTTGGGAAGCGCTGGATAGCTGCCGCAAGGCAGACTTAGTGGAGATTGCCACACATTTTAAACTCTCGGTTCAACAAAAGCATCTTAAGCAGGATATCAGGTGTCTTGTGGTAGATAAGCTGTTGGAGCAGGGGACACTTGTTTTACCTGTGGTCTCTGATGAACATGCAAGTCCTCCTGGTGAACCTACGGAAGCACAGCCTTCTGAGGAGCAAGCTCATGGTGCTGAGAAGGCAGGTGTGAAAGTCACATTGCCACATTTTCACTTGGCCTCTCCTGTGTCATCTGGGTCTCGAGAAGGGGCCCAGGTCAAGGTTAGAATAGCCCGTCTCCAGATGGAGGCTCAGGAGAAGGCACAAGCACGTGAGGCGGAGTATCGGCTTCGTAAAATGGAGCTTGAGGTGGAAAATGAAAGGGCTGTTAACATCCGTAGGTTGGAGCTTGAGGTGGAAAAAGAGCTCAGACTGCGGGAGTTGGAGCTGGGAGACCAAAGGAGTGGATCCAACTCTGCTACACCGACTCCTCCACAAGGCCCGGGTATGTCCTCCTCCACAGCTTATTCATCACACACTTTTTATATAAGTAAACACATTGCTTTGGTGCCTCCGTTCCGAGAGACAGAAGTTGATACTTATTTTAATGTGTTTGAGCGTATTGCTGCTTCATTGCGCTGGCCAAGAGAGGTCTGGCCTTTGTTGCTTCAATGCAAATTGACTGGTAAAGCCCAAGAGGTTTGTTCAACACTTTCCCTAGAAGATAGTTTACTGTATGATACTGTGAAGGCTGCCATCCTTCGTGCATATGAGCTTGTGCCCGAAGCTTATAGGCAGAGGTTTCGCAGTCGCAAGAGAGCTGTCAACCAGACCTTTGTAGAGTTTGCTAGAGAGAAGGGAACTCTCTTTGATAAATGGTGTGCAGCAAGCAAGGCCTCAGATCTTAACTCTCTCAGAGAACTCATTCTATTAGAAGAGTTTAAGAATCGTTTGCCAGAGCGTATTGTAATTTACCTGAGTGAGCAGAAAGTGTCCACTCTGCAGCAGGCTGCTGTATTAGCTGATGAGTTTGCGCTAACCCATAAAACTGTGTTTGTAGATAGGCGTGACTCGTTTCTCCCCCATGATTTCTCTCAGAGACCTTCTGTCCCCAACCATCCAGAATTCACACACCCCCGACCAAAAATGTCACCTCCACGCTCAAAAGAGGAGCGGACATGTTACTACTGTCATAAATCTGGTCATGTTATTTCTGACTGTTTAACATTGAAACGTAAGCAGCAACCGTCCTCTCAGAACTTTAGGCAACCCAAAGGGGTTGGTCTGATTAAAATGGCACCTGATTCCGATCAACAGATGCACAATGATCAGGATGTTCTCGATCCTTGTTTCAGGCCATTTACTTCCAAGGGTTTAGTTTCCTTGACAGGGGATCCAAAAGATCAGTGTACAGTTCAGATCTTACGAGATACTGGAGCCTCACAATCCTTTATCCTCTCTGATGTACTACCTCTGTCTGAGAAATCTTCCTGTGGTTCTAGTGTCCTAGTTCAAGGTATTGAGATGGGTTTCGTGCCAGCCCCGTTACACTGTATTCATGTACAATCTGATTTGGTCACTGGTTTCTTTAAAATAGGGGTGAGACCTTCCTTGCCAGTTAAAGGCATTTCCTTTATCATGGGAAATGATTTAGCTGGAGGACAGGTGAACGCTGTGCTAGAAGTGTTGGATCACCCAGACACAGATTCTCTGCCTGATGACTTGTCACAGAACTTCCCTGAAGTTTTTTCTGCAAGTGTTGTCACTCGGGCTCAATTGAAAAAGAGAGGTGATGAAATTAATTTGTCTGACTCTGTTTTTGCTTCAGCCTTTGTCAGGGAGGAGTTGCTGGCTCCAACTTCTGATACCGCTGACAAACCACAGACTCATAGTAAGGTACCCCCACAGACAACTGTAACTAGTTCCGACGCATTGAAGTTACCCGTTACTCGTGAAATGCTAATTACTGC
Source organism: Notolepis coatsorum (assembly GCF_963971535.1). Taxonomy (NCBI): domain Eukaryota; kingdom Metazoa; phylum Chordata; class Actinopteri; order Aulopiformes; family Paralepididae; genus Notolepis; species Notolepis coatsorum. Next base: position 101,501,683 of record NC_140175.1, read on the forward strand.
CCAGAAGGCTGACCCTTCTCTTGCTAAATGTTTCTCTTCTCTTGAAACAGAACAGAGGAGAGAGTTGCATTCTTATTTTGTGGATGAAGGAGTTTTGATGCGTACATGGAGGTCCCATGGTACTAGACTGGCAGAGCATGCACAATCAGAGATAGGGCTACCAGATCAGGTACCAGACTGGAGCACTGTTTATCAGATTGTTGTCCCTGCAGTTTATCGTCAGCATGTACTGTTCTTGGCCCATGACCACCCTTGGTCTGGACACTTGGGAGTCACTAAAACATACAACAGAATACTTCAACATTTCTTTTGGCCCGGTTTGAAGTCTGATGTAGCACAGTACTGTCGTACCTGTAGTACTTGTCAGATCACCGGAAAGCCAAACCAGGTAATTCCACCTGCTCCCCTCTGTCCTATACCAGCGGTCGGTGAACCATTTGAACATGTCATAGTTGACTGTGTTGGTCCGTTGCCAAAGACCAAAGCCGGCAATCAGTTTTTGTTGACAATAATGTGTACCGCCACCCGTTTCCCTGAGGCTATCCCTCTTCGCAGAATTACAGCGCCTGTAATAATTAAGGCTTTGACGAAGTTCTTCTCCACGTTTGGACTGCCTAAGGTAGTACAAACGGACCAAGGCACCAACTTCCTGTCTAGGTTATTTGAGCAAGTGTTACAGTCCCTGGGTATCCGACATATAGTGTCCAGTGCCTACCACCCTGAAACTCAGGGGGCTCTAGAACGTTGGCATCAGACATTAAAGTCCATGTTGCGTAAATATTGCTTAGACACAGAGAAAGATTGGGATGAGGGTGTCCCCCTTGTTCTATTTGCTGCACGAGAGACCATACAGGAGTCTCTTGGTTTCAGTCCTGCTGAGCTCGTTTTCGGGCACACTGTTAGAGGGCCTCTGAAAGTTCTTAAAGAACGGTTCATGTCAAAGGGTGCCAGCACACCCACTAATGTTCTAGATTTTGTTAGCCAGTTTCGAGAGCGACTGCATCAGGCGTGCTCTCTCGCAAAAGAAGCGCTCTCTTCTTCCCAGAGAACTATGAAACGGCACTATGACGAGAAAGCTGTTTCTCGATCTTTCCAGCCAGGTGATAAGGTTCTAGTCCTGTTACCTATCCTTGGTTCTGCTCTTTCCGCTCGTTTTTCCGGACCGTATGCAATAGACAAGAAGATAAGTCATACAGACTATGTGGTTCGCACCCCTGATCGTAAACGTCACTCTCGTGTTTGCCACATCAATATGCTTAAACCATATTTTTCCAGAGATAGTGTGCAGGTGAAGACCTCAGACCAGACAGCCGGACTGGCCGTCTCTGCTGTTGCCTCAACTCCAATAGTTCCGGACTCTCCTGACGTTAGTGGTGAGGATGTAGATGGCTTAGAGTTGCGCAATGCAGCCCATCAGGGTGCTAGATTGTCCAACACTGAGATGTTATTGAACCTGCCCACTCACTTAGCACACTTACCTGAGGAGCAGCGAGAGGACATCACAAATTTGATTCAGGCCTACATGGCTCTGTTTGGTGATGTTCCCTCCTGTACTTCTGTATTGGCCCATGATATTAATGTTAACAATGCTGTGCCTATCAAGCAACATGCATACCGTGTTAACATCACCAAGAGAGCCATGATGCAACAGGAGGTTGACTATTTGTTAAAACATGGTTTAGCCAAGCCAAGTTGCAGTCCCTGGAGTTCACCTTGCTTGTTAGCTCCCAAATCGGATGGAACTCCTAGATTTTGTACTGATTTCCGAAAGGTAAATGCTGTCACCGTGCCTGATTCCTTCCCACTGCCCCGCATGGAAGATTGTATTGACAACCTTGGATCTGCCACCTATGTTAGCAAACTAGATTTGTTAAAGGGTTACTGGCAGGTCCCTTTGACCCCCCGTGCCTCGGAAATCTCGGCGTTTGTTACTCCTGACAATTTTTTGCAATATACTGTAATGCCTTTTGGAATGCGTAATGCCCCGGCCACTTTCCAGCGACTGGTGACCCTAGTCCTGGCTGGTGTTCCAAATTGTAATGCCTATCTCGATGACCTGGTTGTCTATTTGACCAACTGGCGTGACCCCATGACAACCTTACAAACTGTCTTTGACCGCTTAGCTGGAGCCTCCCTGACCCTTAACCTTGCCAAGTGTGAGTTCGGCAAGGCTACGGTTACCTATCTTGGTAAGCAGGTAGGACAAGGACAAGTGCGTCCGGTGGATGCAAAAATATCTGCAATCACAACTTTTCCAGTGCCTACTACTAGGCGGGAATTGCGTAGATTCCTTGGGATGGCTGGGTATTACCGTGGTTTTTGCCGAAACTTTTCTTCTGTCGTCACTTCTCTCACTAGCCTGTGTAGCCCGTCCAAACCATTCATTTGGACAGCTGATTGTCAAAATGCATTTGATGGTGTTAAAGCTCTCTTATACAGTTCCCCTGTTCTCTCTGCTCCAGATTTCTCCCTGCCGTTCCAGCTGGAGGTGGATGCCAGCGGGGTGGGAGCTGGAGGGGTGTTATTACAGGAAGATCACGATGGTGTCAGTCACCCGGTTTGTTATTTTTCCCGGAAATTTAACAAACATCAACTAAACTATTCCACTATTGAAAAGGAGACTTTGGCTATGTTGTATGCGTTGCAACATTTTGAGGTGTATGTCGGTTCGAGCGTATTACCAGTGGTAGTATACACCGACCACAACCCATTGGTTTTTCTGTCGCGGATGTACAACCAAAATCAGCGCTTCATGCGTTGGGCGCTCATAGTGCAAAATTATAACCTCAGCATAAAGCATAAGAAGGGGTCTGAGAATGTGTTGGCGGATGCTCTATCTCGGAGTTAAATCTCTTGTGCGGTCGACTTGTTTGTTGACTGGTTCATTGTTGTACCGACGGCTTATTTTTGTTTTTTTCATAGCTCTTTACTTTGGAGTACAAGTTATCTCGGAGATGGGGATCTCGTTGTTAAAGAAAAACATGTTTTGTTGGTGGTATGTGTTATGTGTCAAACATGTTTTTGTCTTATGTATGGGGGTGTTACATCCCAATGTATATATTCCCCAGTGTGTGTCTCCATGTGTGTGTGTTCTCCATTTTTGTTTCCTCCCTCCAGCCATTGTTCCCTCCACCATTGGTCCCTGCCAGGCCTGCCCTTCCATTATAGCAACACAGCACCGATTGGTGGATGGTTTTCCAGACTCCAACACTCGATCAACACCACCCAATCATGGATCACCCCACACCTGTTAAAACATGGCTTCTCACTTCAGTCACTCTCTCTCTCTGGCATGAGGCTAGGCCTAGTGTGATTTTGTAACCTGTAATTTTGACAATATTGCATTTCATTTATTGGCCTTTGGTGCTTAGTGGAAATTGCCTTGTGTGTGTATGGCCACAAAGAGAGCATTGTTAGTTATAGTTTGTTTTTGTATATATTCTGCCTTTGTTTTATGTATCATTAATGTGTTTTTCTCTCTTTCTCAGGAAGCACAGATGGGGTGAGCTGCCATTTCCTTTGGATATTGTTTTCTCCTGTTTTGGTTAGGTAAGAGTAGTTTAGGTAATGTAATTTCTTTTACCATAGATTAGATTGGGTTTATTTGGAGTATAGTGGTGTTTGTTTGTTGTTTTGGCCTGGGCTCACCCTTGAGCTACATGTGCTTCCTTTGCATCTTTCAATAAATATCATTGTTGTTTACAAACGTGGTCCATCTTTTCTGTCAACCAACTGTTATGTTACAGCCCTTTACCCTTAGACTCACAGGGGTCGTAACAGTGGCGATAAATGCCTGCGCCAGCATCTTGTCCGCCTCGCTGGGGGAAGACACTGATGGAGGTGATCGGCTTCTGGCAGTGCTAGTTGGAGATCCGTTCTCCTGTCGCGCTTTGAGGAGGTCCATCTCCTGGGTGCGCGTCTCTTCTGGTGGTGGGTCGGGTTCCGTCCCTGGAGCGCTTTCTTTATCCTGGAGCTCTCCGGGGACTATCCCGTTGACGTTGTCGGGGGGTAAAGTCATGTCATGTCCCTCCTGGTCCCCCCCGTGAGCTTGGTCAGTTACGTTAGAACCCACTAGGGTCTCTACTGGCAGGGTCGCCTGGTCGGTAGGGTTTGACATACTTTTACTATCCGCTTTTTCCGCGTTTAACGTCTGTATAAAGCTAGGTAGTAGACTGGCAGCGTAGTCCTCTAGGTAAGGAGGTGGCTGCCGTCTGCGCTGCGGGCGATCTAGCTTAGGAGAACCGTTTGTGGAGTGTTCATCGTTGGCCATGTCAATATTAATATTATATTAATATTACGCTAATTACCATCCGGCTCGAAGGACCAATTGTAACTGAGGGGTACAATTCCCTGACTGTATTGAATAAGTATGGTATCATTAAACCACTACTGAGTTATGTACATTACTACTGGCCATACAGTACACATGTATATGAGATGAACACCCACACAATAACACGGCTTAACAAAGAAAGTACTGTTTATAATATTTATTAGAAGAGCACCAAGATAATCTTACATTTATTAAGAATTAGAGTTGCGCTTGTAAGGCGAAGAATGTGCATGAATAGGTCAAGAGCGTAAGTCCATGAGCATATTACGAAGGGGATAATTAATACCACCTGTAGCATAAGAATTATATAAGGTACACTAGTAGGTCAGCTGGAGATACTAGGGGGGTTCCCTCCGGTTGTAAGCCAGCAGGGGAGAGGATTTGTCGGTAGCAAAAGTCTGGATCAACGAGGAATAAGGAGACTCCAGGTACAGGAGACAATGCAATAATCCCTTGATCCGTAGACAAAGCAACAGCTATTCTCCGGTATGCACTGCCGCATGGATGAAAGCTAGCCAGCCTCAGAGTCCTAGAGGCGGGCTCGACGGGGCTCCTCACAGGGTAAATCCCACACGGTAGTGGGGGTAGACGATTCTCTGCTCCAGCAGCCACAGGACCAAAGCAATATAATCCAGCCGAAAAGGGCTCTGTAGTCGTCAGTGTAGGTTATCCAGTGTACATATCCACACGGTTCTCGTCTAGGGCTCCTCGGATGACGGCACAAGGTTAGGCCGCCCAGCCTGGATAAGCACACTAGCTCGGTACGATGAAACGTTGGTAATGCTGGTCACTGTAGAACGGTAGCCGCACGATACACTATACATAATAGACTATTACTTAATAATAGAATAGGTCGAACTCAACGATACAGCGTTAAACTCTGACACTTCAGCTATCAATTCGCACGCGGTCTCAAGGCTCTATTTCGGGGCAAAACGGGCCCACTTCACAGCACGTTGTATCGTGGTGAAGGCTTCAACTTATTGGGGTAACACACTGCTGTATCCACCTGCAACGTATTTATACGTAAGGTGAATAATCTAGTACCAGCCTTATTTCTGTCTCGTATTACTGCGCAAATCTGGGCATGTTGAGACATGTCTTAGCGGTGACTTTGAACTAGACATTGGGGGTATGGCCGTGGCGCCTAGGGGTTCGCTGTCCAATAGGAGAACGAATATTATGGTCTGGCCTGTACTAGGTAAAGGGATATTCCGTGTATATGTACAAAGAATATACAAGGGATATCAGACGATATACAAATACTATACAATATATCTCAAGTAATAAATATATATATTCGGTTTAATCTGACCCTTTGTAACACTAAGGATCTTCTGACTGACTTGGAACTTCCTTAGGCGCCTAAGGAAGTAGAGGCGTTGTCGTGCCTTCTTCACAACACTGTCAATGTGTGTGGTCCATGTCAAGTCCTCGGATATGTGGGCTCCGAGGTACTTGAAACTGTTCACTCTCTCAACCGGTGCCCCGTCGATGCTGAGGGGGCTGTAGTCCTTGACCCCCGACCTCCTGAAGTCCACAATCATCTCTTTTGTTTTGCTGACGTTCAGGGAGAGGCAGTTCTCCTGACACCACTGTGACAGATTCTCTACCTCTTCCAGGTAGGCCCTCTCGTCGTTGGCAGAGATCAGGCCCACCACTACTGTGTCATCAGCAAATTTGATGATTGTGTTGTTGTTCCGCTGTGCCACGCAGTCATGTGTGTACAGGGAGTAGAGGAGGGGGCTCAGAACACAGCCCTGGGGGGCCCCTATGTTGAGCGTGATGGATGAGGAGGTGCAGTTGCCTGCTCTTACCACCTGGGGTCTGCCCGTCAGGAAGTCCAAGACCCACTGGCAGAGGTCATAGTTCAAGCCCAGGTCCCTGAGCTTGGCTATGAGTTTGGAGGGGACTATGGTATTGAATGCTGAGCTGTAGTCGATGAACAGCATTCTCACATAGTTCCCCTGCCTCTTGTCCAGGTGTGATGCTGCTGTGTGCAGCACATGGGCTATGTTGTCCTCCGTGGACCTGTTGGGGCGATATGCAAATTGCAGGGGGTCCAGGTTGATGGGGAGGGAGGAACAGATGTAGCCCTTCACTAGCTTCTCAAAGCACTTCATGGCTATGGAGGTGAGGGCTACAGGGCGGTAGTTGTTGAGGCAAGCGGGCGTAGATTTTTTGGGTACAGGGATGATGGTGGACTTCTTCAGACAGGTGGGGATGACAACCTGTTCCAAGGACCTCAAAACCTTGCGTAATGTTTCGACGTCGGCTGACCCTAAGGCCCCACCACCCGACACCATTTTTTACAGAAAAAACAGCAATTCGAACAATGTTGCTAGTCGCTGCTAATTCTATACCGCGGCGGTATAGGCTTAACAGCCCACCAGCCACCTGCCGGGCCGACTCGCCTCATGGCGTCGGCCGGGCGGGACCCCGTTCCACCATGTCAGAGGCAAAGGACTGATGCCACCTGCTTCACAAGCACGGAGGACCAGTGGTGGCTGCAACAAAAGACTACTACTAGTGAAGCACTGCCTCACTAGTAGGAATGCAGCAACCTCCACTGTGGTGTGCACCCATGAAGGGGTAAATGAATAAATGAACGAAAACTCCACTAACACACTGCAGAATGGGCTAGCCCATACACACAAATGTTAAGGGGATGCAGACCAGAAAAACACCAGTCCCGCACACAATTCATAGATTCACAAAAAGCACACCAGCCCTAGGCCTCAGCCCATCCACCGATGAAATGGTAAACAAGCCCCAGTCAAAACTCCCAACAGTAGACACCGATTGACCGTCAGCATGAATAGTTAAGAGGAGGGAAGACCTTTTAGAAAAGACAGCCCTCGGCGGGGAACAAGAACGGAGACCCAGCATTGTAGCATTAGCATTAGCCACGCGCACTAGGATAGCCGGGAAAACACCCAAAACAGAGTCATATCCTGCCCCTCTCGCTAATACACAACTCGGCTGTCTCACGGGACAACAAGTAGTATCACAAATGCTAGCATTAATGCCTGGCAGCGCAGGCCCTACCTGTGCGCGACCTAGCCTGACAGCTAGCCGCCGCGCGACGTCCCTCGGTCCGCTGTCACGAGACAAGGAAACCCCAGGACAGGCCCGATACGCTGTTAGGATGTGCCGAGAAGATTCTAGGGGCTGGTGAATCTCCGGCGAAAACCCAACATTGTGTAATTTCTCTCTGCATTTCATAACAACTAGTTCATGGAGTGCACTGCAGCGTCCATGTTGGAAACAAAAAAAGAGGAAAGGGGGAGTGTGACCATGTCCGGCGTCTTATAGGAGGACGCTGGGGCGTGGCCTGGTCAGGTGCATTCGTGCAATTGTTTGTTCATGAGCACAGTAGGTGCTAGGAGATAAGAGTTATCTCATTATGGCGAAGAGTGAGACGCGATTGGCCAGTATGATAATATAACAACTAGTTCACGGAATGCACTGCAACGTCCATGTTGGAAACAAAAAAAGAGGAAGGTAGAGTGTGACCATGTCCGGCGTCTTATAGCAGGATGCGGGGGCGTGGCCTGGTCACGTGCATGTGAGTGCAAATTGTTTGTTCATGAGCACAGTAGGTGCTAGGAGATAAGAGTTACCTCATAATGGCAAAGAGCGAGACGCGATGACCAGTATGATCATATAACTAGCGTTTTTGGAATTACAGCAGAAAAGCTTAAAAACATACTTATATTCTCGAAGGTATTAACACAACAATGTATGAATGAAAAAATATAACGTTCCCACATCCGGAACGATAGATAATCGATGTTGAATGGGCCATAGTAATGTCAATATAGCTATAATATTTAAAAAGTTATAGCCCTGCAAAGAAGGTAAACATCTCCATAGGGTTACAGTGCTGGCAGACTGGGTATAATGATGGGCACAATGCCCGGCGCCCAATGTGTTTTAAACAAGTCAAGAAGAAAACATCACAATAAGTCAAAAACAAAACAAGAACACCATAAAGTCCCAAAAGTTTTAAATACAGTAAATGCAAAATAAATAAATGCAACACTCCCAGACACACCCAACGCGAAGGTAAGGAAAAACTCACTAAAACCAATAGGAAAAAATGCACCACAGGCAGTGTGGAGGAGAGAAACCTTAGAAGGGCCATTCAAGGGGGGATCTCCCTTCTTAGATGTCGGTGATAGTAGTGTTGCAATAAAACAGGCGGACAGTTGGTATAGGCATGCACTCATTATGTGTAGTGAAACACAGATAAAACGTGACCGTAGCAGGAAAAACAGGCTGGATGAGGGACAAGCAGCAGAAAATACTCAAATCAGTTAGCAAAACTCATTATATTCACGCTACATAACGTTTAGCTTCAGGAAGTAGTGTTTTTGTGCTTTTCACAGTGTCCTGACCTGAAAAACATAGGTGAGAATCAATGTTCCCCCTAAGGTGCGCCCGTGCGCGCGCGCGCACATGGCAAAACGCTCCCGCGCACATCTGAAATCGGTCGCAAAAAAATATATATATATATATATATATTTTTTTATTCAACAAACATGACCATGTTCACGTCTTAAACTCATACTGAGGCCTTAGTTTAATTAGTGCAATTTAGTTAGTAGTTAAATTGCATATCATCATTAATTTATTTATTGTCACACAGAGCAGAAGAATTTTGCCAAAACAAACCAATAGTATCCAGCTGCAGAACGGCAGACCAGCCACACTCTCAGACCCAAACGCATTTCCTTTGATTTAATTATACATCAAATGATTTATGTCAAGGATTGCAATGCCTCGCTTGAATGAAGTAAACTTTTCACCTGGATAACATTAACATTCAGGGTGAATGTAATGTGAGAAATTGGGATAAAAAAGAAATATATATATATATATATAATTTTTATTTATATATTTAATTTTTTTGATCGGATCGGGAAAGATCGGTATCGGTAGCTAGATACTCAAAATCACATGATCGGGATCGGATCGGGAGCAAAAAAATGTGATCGGGACATCCCTAACGGTAACCTGTTGCGTGTGACGTTACCAAGAGAAGCCCCGCTTTCAGTGCTTTGTGGGCAGCGCTACTGCGCACTCACACAGACACACACAACAGATGAGGAAGTGGACAGATCCGACCAGCATTGCTGGCTCCTCACAATGCAAACGCGAAAATGTACATTACAGATGAACTGCAGAGAAAATTTCCAATTTATCATCCCGGTCGAGACTAATTGGAAGCGGAGTGCAACGCGTGCAAAGCTTGACCATATGTTTATGTGTCTAATAAAGGTGCTGGCGATCTCAAAGCTCACATGGACACAGCAAAACATTACAAACAAAGCAGTGCGAGGCGAGAGTTTGATGGCAAAGTTGACCAAATTGATTGAAGAATGCAGCTATACAGAGAGAAAGAAAATAATTGAAAACTATTTTGATGCCTCAAAATGATGTTTTGGTTTGATAAGATGCTTATGATTTAGTACACTAATTGCAACAAATCTGAAACTGCATAGTGCACTTTTAAATTAGTATCTTTGTGAGGTTACTGTTTTATAATTTACATTACATTGAAAAGATAAAGATATATTTTTTAAAGCTGGATTTTCTAATACAGAAGAGGTATTTTCTAATACAGAAGAGGTTAAATATTATCCTATTTTTCTTGTTATTTATTTTGTCCAGTAAGACTTGAAAATATAGATTATTTTGTCATAGGTTGATTTAGTTATTTTCTTGAGATTTGTCAGATAGATTACTTTAGGCATAATACAGCATGTTGAGTAACTTTGGTTATAGAGAGATATTATTTTGTTATATAAAATAATATAAACAATAATTTTATATCCATACAGAGGAGGTATACTTTAAATATATTATAATGATAAGGCATCTTTGAGTAAACTTTGATTAAGTATCTTGAGGCTGAAGGCAGAGTGTCCTCTTTTAAAAAAATCACAATATGGTCACCCTTGAAGTCGCATTATAATTCACTTAATAAAATAATGACTAGTCAGCCTCCTAAAAAGACAAAAGTTAGTGACACAACTCACAGCGCCGCCGACAAAGTAAGGACTATGCTCTGTATCGTCAATCAATGGTCAAATAAATATTTGATTAAGGAATATATATGCCTTTTTGTATTATTTCTCTGTGTATCAGCAAAATGTATATATTTTTATGTTAGACATTAAGGGAAATTAAGATTCTCAGATTTTTTACAAACCGCCGCTTATCAACTAACCGGTTAATCGGCAGGTGACGTATGTTGCTCAGTAGTTGCTGATGTCTGCTCAGGAGGTTTGAGTGTTTGCTCAGACCAAAAAATTATTAGAGGGAACATTGGTGAGAATTCTTACCCTCCAAATAACTCATTGAGGTTGACTGATCGTAACTGGTTAGGTAAGTCATTGCTACTTACTGGAATGGCTTCAATCGTCAATCATCAGGGTTAAAAAAAAAGTACACACCCAAATGTCATGTAACAGGCATCATGTCATAATTTTTTTCATGATTGACAGTATAAAAAGTAGGGATGTCGGATATTATCGGCCTACCGATATAATTTCAGGTAATTTATTTTAATTTTTTTTACATTTATTTAACCTTTATTTACCCAGGCAAGCAAGTAAGAACAAATTCAGATTTTATTTATTGTCAAAAGTATGCATAATGTTGTGTTAATTCCACGACAAGTGATATGTAATGTTAATTACCTGAAATTATTACGTTTTTTGAGGGGGGAAACCCTGCATATATCGGTATCGGTTGGTATCGGAAATTAAGAGTTGGAAAATATCGGTATATCGGTATCGGTAAAAAAGCCAATATCGAACATCCCTAATAAAAAGCCATTCCAGTAAGTAGCAATGACTTACCTATAACCAGTAGCCCCTTTCGTGACTGTGATGCACACCAACAAAGTGTGGATTACCTTGGCCAAACCTTGTTGGCGTGCATCACAGTCACGAAAGGGGCTACTGGTTAGGTAAGTCATTGCTACTTACTGGAAAGGGCTTTTTATACTGTCAATCATCAGTGTTTCAAATCAAAAGTACACACCCAAATGTCATGCATGTAACTGACACAGGAGTATATACGAGGGGAAGACAAATATCTGATAAAGACAAGGCAATAACCAGAGTATGGTACAAGGAGGACCCACCGACAAGGGAACAATGGCTAGGAGTAGTAGAGGAGATACAAGAAATGGAGAGACTTACACATTATGCTGAGGTTACAGGAGGAAAAGTTT